>NC_142651.1:85843750-85999687 GCF_055504915.1 Nelumbo nucifera
TAGCACCTGCTTAAGGGGCTGATTGGTGAGTACTTGAATGCTGTGGGCCTAGAAGTAGGGTTTGTGTTTTCTGGCCGCGGTGATGAGGGCCAGAGCCAACATTTCAAGATTGGAGTACTAGGTCTCTGTGTCGCTGAGGACCTTACTGGTGTAGTAGATCGGCCTCTGTACCCGATCCTCTTCTTTGACCGGTATTGAGTCGACGACCTCATCTCCAGCCGAGAGGTAGAGCAATAGCTCGTCCCCTGGGCTCGGTTAACCAGGATGGGCGGCGAGCTCAGGTACTACTTCAGTTCCTGTAAAGACTGCTCACACTCCTCTGTCTAGTGGAAGTCCTTTGGCCATTTGAGGGCTTTGAAAAAAGGGAGGCACCAGTCTGCGGATTTGGACATAAACCTTCCAAGGGCGGCTGGTGTGTCTGGAAGCACGTCGTTAAACACTCCGGAACACCAGTTTAAACATTTATAATTTTTACCATTTCTCAAACAACTACTAACGTAGTAAATGGGTGAGAACATGTCATATCCATAGGGAAGCAAGTAAAAAATTAATATATACTTAGATCCGGACGAGAGAATGCAATCGGGAATGGCGGAAAATACAAAAATAAAATCTATTATTGCTGAAATTAAATGTTTCGAATTTAAACAAGACAATAAATAAAAAATTAGAATTTAATAAATTATTGGAATCAACAAAGGAAATAAAAGAAATAAATAGAAAAAATGATCCAAAATCCGGATCCGGTGGCGGTAGCTGCAAATCGACCAGACAACTTGCAGAAACCCCTCCTGACAAGAACTGGGAGTCCGTCCTTTCTACAACCCTCGAACCCCTCGAGACACCTTAGCCTTGAACCGAACGAATTCAGATTTGCAAAACAGAGAAACGAACAAGAATTAAATCTAAAAGCTTGCAGAAATAAAAATAACAGAAAAGAAAATAAATAAAAGAAAAGAATGGTTGATCAGATCTAATGGAGGTAGTTGCAGAATGGTTGAACAACTTACAAGAACCCCTCCTGACAAGATCTGGGCGTCCTCCCCTTCTACAACCCTTGAAATCCTCAAGAAACCTTAGCCTTGTTAACTGGGTGAATTGACCAACCCCTTCTACAGGGCCCCTGGGACCCTTTTTATAGAGAAGGGTGGACACAACTAGAATGAGGGAGAAAGATGGGGGGCGACAACTGGGATTTAGCAAAGTTAGGGACACCCTAGGGTTTCTAATGGATGGGTAAGATGGTTTTGGGGTGATCCTATGGCTGAAAATGGAAGGAGAGGGCATCCAATATTATGTATTGTTTGGATTTGGGCGCCAAAAAATGGAGGGTGTAGATTAGAACCTATAGGGTTGAAGGGTTAAGATTAAAAGAATAGGTGGTGCCCTAGATTGAATGGTTGGGATATAAGATGGAGGGAGTGGCTAAGATTTGGAGGTGAGGGGCTGAATGGTGAAGATTAGTAGAATAGGTGATGCCCTAGGGTTTAAAAGCTATAAAGAAGAGCCCTAAAATGAGTGGTTGAGATTAAAAGAGGTGGAGGGTGGAGATTAAACACCTAGGAGCGGCTAGGGTTTGCTAAGAGTGAAAATATTAGGTTAAAAAGGCTCCCTAGGGTTTGCTAAGGAGAGGGGAGCATGGTAATACAGTAGGATGGGCGCCAACTAGGTTTAGTAGATAGGAGGTGCCCTCTTGTTCTCAGTTCTTTACAAAAACACACCCTCTCTCAGTTGGTCTTCATACCAGCTTCCCAAAAATTGCACTTCAGCCTAGAAAACTTCCCAGTTTTCTACATAATTTGCACAGAGACCCTCAGAGGTCACAATTGATTTTAATTGGGAAAATGGTACACTTTGACTATTCTAAAGCTGAAAATACCCCTGAATTGATGCCCTTAAGGCATCAAAATGTAGGGTTATCACACCCTCAAATTAAACATTGCTGGTCCCTTAGCAATGCAGCCTTAAAATTACACTGAGTATATAGATCTTACCCATTACAAGGTCATCCCTAACAGAATTAATCAAGCATCCTGATTCCAACATTCTCAAACTCTTTATAGATCAGTATTGGGCTTTAGGGGTAAAACTATCTTATATTGAATACTACCGAAACATGGCTTAAAAATCTTATTTACCCTTCCATTTGCAAACTATCTTGTTAACATGAGATTGATTTTAAAATCAAACAGGTATTCTTGTTATTATTTCTGACAACGGATTTCTTCCCCTGAATTTGTTATGCATACTTATTTTTGTTGCTACCTTTCACCATTTTATGCGAATCTTGGCACTTGCCTTAGGTGAAGAGACCCGGTTACTAAGTGCTAGATAAGTGTCTTTGGCATTCCCTTTTCCATTTGACGCGAATCTCAACACTTGACTTAGGTGAAGAGACCCGGTTACTAAGTCTAGGGTGTCCATTGACCTTTTATTCCCCTTTTTTTTTGCAATACTGTTCAAGGTAGTCCACTGTCTCTTAACAATTTGAAAAATTTGGTCTAATTTCTCAATCTTTCTCTTCCTATCTTGATAAGTGCAAACTTGGGAATATTTTCTAATTTCTAAACGGTTTCGACAATATTCAAACAAGACCAATTTTTGACTCCTATCACTTGCTACCAATTTCTACAGAATTCAATATTCTTTTATCAGTTTCCTTAACTTTTTCTATTTGGGAATCTCTTTTAATGGAAAATTTAAAAAATTTCAGTGAAATTTTAATTCTCCATCTTTAAAGGCTTAGCTTCACAATTTTTTTTTTCAATTTTTCTCTCTCTTTCCTCACCCCCCAACTTAAATGCCATTGTCCCTAATGGCATGACTAGAATGATGCAAAGAAGATTTGGGCCAAAGGGAACAAAGAGTAGGGTTTTCCTGAGGGGTTCAAGGTATGCCACCTGGTCTTGAATCAAGAAAATAAAAAAAACTCCAATCCTTAAAGTAGAAAAACTAAAAATTACACAGGGTTGCCACCCAACTAGCGCTAAGTTTAACGTCTTCAGCCGGACATAACTGGATCACCCAGACTAAAGGTCTCAACTCCTCTACTCTCAGATACTCCTTCTATGTATGGTTCAAACCTTTGGCCATAGACCTTGAACATGGTTCCATTCTTGGGATCAACTATTCTAACCGCACTATGCTCGAACACTTTATCAACAACAAACGGCCCATCTCATCTGGATTTTAATTTCCCTGAAAACAACCACATCCTAGAATTAAAGAGTCGAACTTTTTGACCAGGATCAAATGTTTTTCGAGAGATGTTTTTATCATGAAACACTTTCATTTTGGCTTTATAAATGCGAGAGTTTTCATAGGCTTCATTTTGAAGTTCTTCCAGACCACTTAATTGTAGAGCTCGGTGGGGTCCAACTTGGGTTAGATCGAAGTTGAACTTTTTAATGGCCCAATAGGCACGATGCTCTAATTCTACAGGAAGATGACAAGCTTTGCCGAAGACTAGCCTATAAGGAGACATTCCAATGGGAGTTCTATATGTCGTCCAATAAGCCCAAAGTGCATCATCCAATATTTTTGCAGAATACTCTTAATTTCCCGATTGGAAACTTCCACTTGTCCATTTGTTTGGGGATGGTAAGGGGTTGCTATCTTATGAGTGATTCTGTATTTGCGGAGCAAAGCACGAAATTGTACATTAGTGAAATGTGACCCCCCGTCACTAATGATTGTTCGCGGGCACCCAAACCTAGAGAAAATGTTCTTTTGAACAAATTTCATTACAACTTTGGGGTCATTGGTCCGGGTTGCTACAGCCTCAATCCATTTTAACACATAATCAACAACCACCAGGATGTATTCATAATCGGGTGATGGCAGAAATGGTCCCATGAAATCAATACCCCAAACATCGAAGATTTTTATAGTTAGAATGGGATTAAGTGGCATCATATCCCTACGGGACATATTCCCGATAGCTTGGCATCTTAGGCAATTTTTACTGAAAGCACGGGCATCCTTAAATAAACTTGGCCAATAAAAGCCACTTTGTAGTACTTTGGCCACCATTTTCTTCCTCGAAAAATGCCCCCCACAAGCAAGTGTGCGAAAAAAATTAAGGATACTTTTGTGTTTAGACTTGGGGATGCATCTTCGGATTACTTGATCCGAACAAAGACGGAATAGCTCAAGGTCTTCCCAGAAATAGTATTTGAGCTGTGAGAAGAATCTGTCCTTCTCATTCTTGGACCACCCCTTAGGAATTTTACCCACTGCTAAATAGTTGACAATATGAGCAAACCACAGAGGTGTGCTATGGGAGACCGCCAAGAGGTGTTCATCTGAAAAAGAGTAGTCATGCACATGTTCACTCTTCTCAATTTGGATTCTGGACAGATGATCAGCTACTACATTTTCAGAGCCCTTTTTATCCCGAATCTCAAGGTCAAATTCTTTAAAATAAGAACCCATATGATGAGCCTAGGTTTGGCCTCTTTCTTAGACAACAAATATCTTAAGGCCGAGTGATCAGAATAGACAACCACTTTGGTGCCCAATAGGTACAGGTGGAATTTTTCCAGGGCAAACACTACAGCTAACAATTCTTTCTCTGTGGTGGTATAATTCAATTGGGCTTCCGAGAAGGTACGACTTGCATAATAGATCACCACAGGATATTTATCCACCCTTTGTCCCAAAACAGCTCCAATGGTGTGGTCGGAGGCATCACAGATGATTTCAAAGGGCAAAGACCAGTCGGAAGGTTGCAGAATTAGAGCCTTGGTCAGTGGCCCTTTCAAGTACTCGAAGGCCTTAAGACATGCATCATCAAAGTTGAGTGGGACATCTTTTGCTAGGAGGTTGCACAATGGTTTGGAAATTTGGAAGAAGTCCTTAATAAATCGTCAGTAGAAGCCAGCATATCCAAGAAAAGAACAAATTTGCTTGACAGAAGTGGGAGGTGGAAGTTTAGAGATTAGGTTAATTTTTGCTTTATCCACCTTGATACCCCATTCAGAAACTATGTGGCCTAAAACAATGTCTTCTTTGACCATAAAATGACTCTTCTCCCAACTGAGGACCAAGTTTGTCTCGATACATCGTTGAAGAACTTTTCGTAAGTGTTCGAGACATGATTCGAAGGAATCCCCAAAGATCGAGAAATCATCCATAAATATTTCCAGGAAATCACCCACCATTCCGAAAAAAATTGCCATCATGCACCTCTGAAAGGTTGCTGGTGCATTAAATAATCCAAATGACATTCGTCGGAAGGCGAATGTTCCATAAGGGCAGGTAAAAGTTGTTTTATCTTGATCTTTAGGGTAAATGGCCACTTGGTTGTACCCAAAATACCCATCTAAGAAGTAGAAATATTTTTGCCCGGCGAGTTTTTCTAGAATTTGGTCAATGAAGGGCAAAGGGAAGTGGTCCTTTTTTGTGACTGCATTGATTTTCCTAAAGTCGATGCACACTCGCCATCCCGTGGTAAGTCGGGTAGGGATTACTTCACCTTGATCATTAGAGAGCACGATGAGTCCAGCTTTCTTAGGCACCACTTGCATAGGATTTACCCAACTGCTATTTGAGATCGAGTAGATAATACCCGCATCTAACCACTTAACTACTTCTTGTTTGACCACCTCTCTCATATTTGGGTTCAAACTTCTTTGCATCTCCCTACTAGGTTTGGCACATTCCTCTGTGTAAATATAGTGCATACAGATGGATAGACTAATACCCTTCAGATCAGCTACTAAGCAACCAATAGCACCCCTATACTCCTTTAATACCTTAATTAGTTTCTCTTCCTATCTAGGGGTTAAGTCTACAGCTATGATCACCGACAGTGTTTGGTTGGGTCCTAAAAACACATACTTAAAGGTGTCCGGTAAGGGCTTTTGTTCTAGCTATGGGGGAGATTCCAGAGAAGGCACAGGTGGTTTACTCTTTAGTTTTGGTAGAGGTTCAACAGTAGGCCAAGATTGAAATGGGTGAGGAGACTTCATTAAGGCATTAGCTTCCTCTGTCGGGTCATCTACCGTGACCAGATTGGTTTCTCTGGGGTTTCTTTCTACATCTATCGTATAACAATTCTTATTCTTTTCTGGGTAGGCAGAAGGACTTCCAGACTCATACATGTCTTCACACTTCACCTCCCTTTGAAAAGCTAAGGTTTCTTTAGCATTTTCTAATTTTGGGGTGTTAAAGGTTGTAGGATCTTGGTATTGGGGAAGACCTAAGGATTCATCTCTGGGGTTTACAACCGGTTGACTAGACATTGAATCATTTTCCCATTGCAGGTTAGCTTCTCTAATCTGAATTACTTGGCTCTCTAATTTTAGGACTAACTGTTGATGAGCTAAGATCAGCTGTTGGAGCTGCCCAAACCTATCATCAAATGAATCGGTTTGATAAGTTTGAACCAGTTGGGTCCCAGAGTAATCATTATACTCATAGTGAGCCTGGGCTGTAGACCATTAGGAGTGCAAATCTGGTAGGGTGGTTTCTTGGGCTTGGGCCCAATAGGCAAAATTGGGTTGATTCTTCCACCCAGGATTATATGGATTAAAGGATTGATTAACACTGGATTGGAGAAAATTGTTAGCTGCATGTACTTGCTCTAGAATTATTGGTTGACATGGGCCCTCCGCAGGGCATTGACTCACATGATGGGCCGGGCTTGAATAGATGGAACATGTTGAATAGGATGACAAGGTTGGGAATTGTTGACGATATGCAAGGATTTGGTCAAGTCTTTTGGCCATCCCATTGATCTTTTCTAGTTGTTGAGACACATGATTCCAATCTATTTGTGGCTTAGGCTGGAAGTAGTTTCTCATTCCATAACTCCAGTCATTACAAATTATTTTTCTTCTTTTTTTTTGAAATTTGAAATTTAAATTTTGGATTTGAATTTCAAATTTAGATCTTCAAATTTAAATTCTGAAATTTAAACTCAAATTTGATTTTTTTACTTTTTTTTAATTCAAATTTTAAATTTTTGAAATTTAAATTCAAATTCAGATTTTGGAATTTAAATTCAAATTTGAATTTTTTATTTTTTAATTTTCTCTTTTCTTATTTATTTTTTAAGGCAAACAAATCAACCACACGACCTAGGGGCTGACCTAGGGTTTCCTACACTAGTGGTTCAACCAAGGTGAATCCTTTTAGGTTCACTTGGAATTACACCACTTCCTTTGGTTAGCCAGGTAAGAGGTGGGGATTTGGGAGGCCCCCCTTGCTCTTGCAATGACCTAATTAAGTAACCACAAAACCCACCGAGGCTTAGCCGTTTAACCTCTTTCCTTAGACACCAACCGCCGGTTATGGAAAATAATTTCAAACTCTCCTAAAATTCAACACACCTTTGAACCAAATGTGAGGCTTCCCTAAAGGATCTTTCTATCCAAATTTTAAATGAGGGTTAGGGTGAACTACACGTGAATGGTGGTGATTTTTGGGCTAAGGAAGGGTTATGAAATCCCCACCTTATCTTATTCAGGATGGATGCCCTCAAATGAATTAATGCATGAACAATTATTTCTATGATGTAATTCAACAATTAAACATAAAAGAATAAAGCAAACAACTAAGCAAAAGGAACAATTAAAATAATAAAGAGAACACCTAACACATTCACAACTAACAATAATAATTTTAGCAATTAAATAAACCTATATGATGCATGCTGTAGAAAATCAAACCCTAAATAATGGAATGAAAATGCATGAAAAATATTAACCAAATTGTTTTCGATTTTTTTATATTTTTATATTTTTTTAATTCGAAATTTAAAATTTTTGAACTTTAAATTCAAATTCAGATTTTGAAATTTAAATTCCTAAAATTTAAATTTGATTTTTTTAAAATTTTTTTATTTTTTAATTCAAAAATTTAAAATTTAAATTTCGAAATTTGAAATTTAAATTCAAATCCAAATTCAGATTCAAATTAAAATTAAAATTTAAATTCAGATTTGAAATTTAAACTCAAATTCGAAAAGTTCAACAATTTCCTAATTGGCAATTAATTATTAAATTAAACAACTAAAAGAAAGGAAATTAAACAAAGCAATAAATAATAATTGCAAACAGAAAATAAAACAACAATTAATTGTGCTAAACAAAATTAACAACTTCCAAAAATAAATTCTAACAAATTATTTGCTAATCTAAAATTAAACTGAAAATAAAATGATCAAAAAGAAAATTATGTAAGAAATAGATAAAATAAAAGAAAAAAATACAAATAAAAAAAATTAAACCAAAAATAAAATAAACAAAAGAAAAAAAAATATGCTGAAATTTTTTTTATTTATATTTTTTTCATTTTTTTAATAAAAGAAAAACACAAATCTAAAAATTAATACAAAAAAAAATACGTGACAACTATCTGCAAGAATACGGAGTCGTGCAAATAATATAGTAAGGAGTTCAGAATCGTTCCCACGAGGAATGAATTATTTACCCACCTATTAATTTCTTCTCAACATGTTTAAAGCAATAATCAATTTGGTTTGCGATTTAGGAATTCAAACTAGCGCTACTGATTAAGGAAATTGAATGACAAAAAGAAGTACCTTGAACAAAGTAAATAACAAAGTTGCTAGGGAATAATCCTATCACAATCATCAAGGTTCAACATCAATAAAATCTCACGAGGGTTGTCATATTCCAAGGTGTTTCCTAAAAGCACTAGTCGATCTTTCTCAAGAGTCGATTAGCTAAACCTATGTTAAATTAAATGGAATTACGATCAATGAATTCTCATTCTTTTAATCAAAATCCTCTTTGCATAAACACAAGCTGTCAATACACCTATACGAAAATCCTAACAACAATTGATATCTCTACCTAATTATTGGCCGAATAAGTGTTATTAGTTCCACCTCAATTATCATCTCTCAATGAATAATCTTGATCAAAGAACGATTCATTGGTGATCAACCAATGACACATAATCAGCACAAATAACACAATATAACAAGAACCTCATCGGTTTTATTAATGAATGAAATTCAATGCATGATCAAGTATTAGTCCCTAACAACAGAAACCTAGCCCCTCATGATATAATTAAGGACAAGCAAACTACCCTAATTACTTTTGGATCAAACCACCTTTAATGATAAGAAGAGTACTGCATACAAGAATTGATAGAACCGATTTAGCAATCAGATCTTTAAGCTGTCCAACCAAAGTGAATTCAGTCTTGGGTTGGCGAAACCCTAATTTATGAGCAGCCTCCCTCGAGCGCAGCCCACCCTATCTACGAATGACAATTCCTATATCTCTATAAAAAATTTAATCACCATAGATGCATTAAGAACACGGAATTCGCAGGCCATCAATTCAGGTATGAATGATTGCCAACCGAACCATGCAACCTAAGATGCATTCAGTCCGGTTTCATGATTAGATGATTTTATTACCTAAACTCTTTCTCAAGTAATTCAAGTAATCCAAGATGTAAGAACAATTCGGCCAAGATTATTCTATAAATCGAAACCCTAATCAAGAATCCCAAAACTAAATCACACTTAATCGGATCTGCTAGAAATTAATTACACATCAGAATTAAAACTCATCATGGTTCGCATAAAAGAAAGAAAGAAGAAAGATTCAATAGAGAAACCTCAAGAAACCCTAATCGAATCTAGGTTACCAACTGCAGAACCAAAGAAGAAGGCAACTTATGAATCTTTGCATCAATCTTCGATCTCCTTGCTGTGCTCCTTCTCCAATTCGCATTCAGCAGCCCTCTCTTCTCTCTAGCAATTCCTCTTCTTCAGTTTTCTTTTTGGGGTTTGAACCTTAATCTCTTCTTTTTCTTTTCTTTTTATATTCTTCTCTTTAGCCTCCAAGAGAAGCCTACAAAATCTCCTAAAATTTCTCTAGATATCAGTCTCCAAGTCTGACAAATGAAGAAAGAGTTCAAAAATCAGATAAAACCAAATTCTCATGTAAGTGGGAGAGTGGTGAATTCCCGGTTGAAAACTTGCAGGCTAAGGAATGGCTCCAGCACATTAGCAGTGCGGTTATAGATAATTTGGGCCCGATTTTGACCTCGATGCAGTCCGTATCTATCAAAGATAAAAGCATGAAAGTTATAGAATATTTCCTTATCTTTCCAACCCATCTTGAATCATCTCAATCGGAGTCCGGATGAGAGAGTTATACCCAAATTACGACGCAGTGCCGAAACTGTCCAGAATTACCCAATTAGCCTTGTTTTTCACTTAACACCTCCTTTCGTGTCCTAAATCAAAATATAAGAATAATGAGTCCATTTAAGCACTAAATAAGTATAAAAGACTAAATATTAAGGGATAAAAGTATGATAATTTTCATTCTCATCAATATGCTGCAAAAAATAAATAAAATAAAATAAACAAAATTTTTTTGTTTCTTTTTTATTGTTTTTTATCTAAAATAAAAGAGAAAAAATGAATCTAAAAAAATTACACCGAAAATAAAATAAAACAAAAGAAAATTATGCTACAAGAAATAAAATAAAATGAAATAAATGATTTTTTTTAAAATCTGAAATAAAAGAAAAACACAAACCTAATAAAGCAAAAAAAATTGAACAGGAAATTAAAATAAAGAAAGAAGAATAGATCTAGAAACAAAATGGAAGCAAAATAATACTAGAAAAAAAATAAATCGGATCTAAAAAAATTAATTAAAAATTCAAAAATCACTATTCATCTAAAAAAAGAGCTCAAAAATAAAAATAAAAAAATCAAAAGTAAAATGGAACGACTACACCTGAAACGCAATCCAATTTGTCTTCTCTTCTCTTCCGTTCTACAGTCCCGCAACGCTCCAGTACCCCACCTTTCGCTATTCCATCCTGTGGAACCAAAGAGAAACAAGAATTAAACTAAGATAACGGATCAAGTAATAAAATGAAAAAGAAAAAATAATGAAACAGATCCGGAAAAATAATGAAACAGATCCAGTACCCCACATTTATAATTTTTACCGTTTCTCAAACAACTACTAACTTAGTAAATGGGTGAGAACGGGTTGTATCCATAGGGAAGCAAGTGAAAAATTAATATATACTTAGATCTGGACAAGAGAATGCAATTGGGAATGACAGAAAATACGAAAATAAAATCTATTATTGCTGAAATTAAATATTTTGAATTTAAACAAGACAATAAATAAAAAATCAGAAATTAATAAAGTATGAGAATCAACAAAGGAAATAAAAGAAATAAATAAAAAAAAATGATCCAGAATTCGGATTCGGTGGCGGTAGTTGCAAATCGGCTAGACAGCTTGTAGAAACCCCTCCTGACAAGAATCAGGCGTCCGTCCTTTCTACAACCCTCAAACCCCTCGAGACACTTTAGCCTTGAACCGAACGAATTCAAATCTGCAAAACAGAGAAATGAATAAGAATTAAATCTAAAAGATTGCAGAAATAAAAATAATAGAAAAGAAAATAAAGAAAATAAAAGAATGGTTGATCAGATCTAGTGGCGGTAGTTGCAGAATGGTTGAACAGCTTGCAGGAACCCCTCCTGACAAGATCTGGACGTCCTCCCCTTCTACAACCCTTGAACTCCTCAAGAAACCTTAACCTTGTTAACTGGGTGAATTGACCAACCCCTTCTATAGGGCCCCTGGGACCCTTTTTATAGAGAAGGGTGGACACAACTAGAAATAGGGAGAAAGATGGGGGGCGGCAGCTGGGATTTAGCAAAGTTAGGGACGCCCTAGGGTTTCTAATGGATGGATAAGATGGTTTTGGGGTAACCCTATGGCTGAAAATGGAAGGAGAGGGCACCCGATATTATGTAGGCTGAGATTTGGGCACCCATAAATGGAGGGTGTAGATTAGAACATATAGGGTTGAAGGGTTAAGATTAAAAGAATAGGTGGTGCCCTAGATTGAATGGTTGGGATATAAGATGGAGGGAGTGGCTGAGATTTGGAGGTGAGGGGCTGAATGGTGAGGATTAGCATAATAGGTGGCGCTCTAGGGTTTAAAAGCTATGAAGGAGAGTCCTAAAATGAGTGGTTGAGATTAAAAGAGGTGGAGGGTGGAGATTAAACACCTAGGGGCAGCTAAGGTTTGCTAAGAGTGAAAAGATGAGGTTAAAAAGGCTCCCTAGGGTTTGCTAAGGGGCACCAACTGGGTTTAGCAGATAGGAGGCGCCCTCCTGTTCTCAGTTCTTTACAAAGACACCCCCTCTATCAACTGGTCTTCACACTAGCTTCCCAAAAACTACACTTAAACCTAGAAAACTTCCCAATTTTCTACATAATTTGCACAGAGACCCTCAGTGGTCACATAATTGATTTTAACTGGGAAAAGGGTACACTTTGACTATTCTAAGGCCGAAAATACCCTTGAATTGATGCCCTTAAGGCATGAAAATGCAGGGTTATCACACCCCCCAACTTAAACATTGCTAGTCCCTTACCTCGTCACACAGGTCATATGCTTCCACTACCCCTATGCCATACTTGGTTGGAAATTTCATGGCGAGGTGGTATGTTGAGACTACAACCTACAGGGCGTTGAGGGCCGGCCTACCACGGATCACGTTGTAAGAGGAGGGGCAATGCACCACAATGAAGTCTACCATGGCCGTCGCAGTGACATCGCCGTCTCCGATCAAGAGGGGAAGAGTTATCCTCCCAATGGGATGGAGGGACACTCCCGAAAATCCTATCAAGGGAGTGCTAATTGGTGTTAGCCATTCTCTATCAATGTCAAGCTTTTCGAATGCATCTTCAAACAATACATCGGCAGAGCTTCCTGTATCGAATAGGATCCACCACAGCTCGAAGTTGGCCACTTCGGCTGTGATGACCAAGGCATCGTCGTGCGGTGTCTGGACCCCTCAGAGGTCATCGTCAGTGAAGGTGATAGATGTGTCGTGCCTCTTCCCGTGACCTCGGTCATCGATCTCGCACAGTCGAGCATATCTTTTCCGACTCGAACTGATTTCCCCTTCAGCGGCGGCTCCTCTTTGTATACGTGGATGATGCTGGTTGGGGGGCCTCGGGGCGGTGGCTGCTGAGCTTCATCCACTCTTCATTCCTCTTGGGTTGGTTTCTCCCTTCTGTCTATGAAGCTGCTGAGATAACTGCATCTAATCAGATCTTCAATATGGTTGCGCAGGTCAAAACAGTTCTCCGTGTTGTGGCCGTGGTCCTTGTGGAACTCACAATATTTGTCTCAGTTCCTTTTGTTACTTTGCGTCTTCATCTTCTCGGACCACCTGATGTAATTGTGGTCGTGGATTTGCATCAGGATTTCAGACTGCGGAATACTAAGCGGCGTGAAATTCTGATAGGTCGGCGGAGGGATCCGAGGTCTATGGTCAGTCCGGCAGTCCTGTCTCTTGTGATCTTTGTCTGACCTGTTGGACTTTCACTCATCGATCTTTCTCCTCTTTCTATCGGGCTTCTCATCCTCGTCTCTGAGCTGCGCCTGGGCCTCTTCAACGTGGATATACTTCTGCGCATGGCTCATTAGCGCGACCAATGTCTGAGGAGGATTTTTAGAGATGGAGAAGTTGAATGGGGAAGGGCAGAGTCCATGTTGTATGGCTGTCACAGGTAATCTCTAAGGGACTCTGCCTTCTTCTGTCGAACCTGCATAAAGCTGGCCGAAGTTTTCCAATGCTTCTGACTAGCGGTGAACTGTACCAGGAATTGGGTCTCCAGTTGGGCCCATGATGTTATAGACCTCGGTGGCAAAGAGGAGTACAATGCCAAGGCTGGTTCCTGTAGCGTGGTTACAAGGGCTTTGCACATTAGTCCCTCCGACGCACCATGTAGCATCATTTGGGCTTTGAGCGCCGCGACATGGTCGAAAGGATCGGAGTTCCCGTCGTACTTGTCGAATTAGGTGGCTTGCCATCCAACAGGGGGTATCTCATCCACGATGTCCTGGATGAAGGGTGGCTCCTTGGTGTTATGCGCGGTGGCCTGCACAGGTTGGTCTATGACGAGAACTACACTCTTATGGGTCGGAGTGCGCTCTAACTCTTCTAGACGTTGCCGGAGCTCTTTCATCTCAACATCTCTATTGTCTGGGGCTGCAATGTGCATGGCCTCCCTCTTGGGTTGTGTGGGGTGATCCTTGACCGAACATGACTCGGCGACAAAGACCACGAAGGGCAATGCCCTTTTGCCGAGCCTTTCTTTGGCGGGGATGTGCACTAACTGGCGTGTCTGGCTATGGTGGTCCTGTCCACAGGAGCGGGCAGTAGAGGTGGGCCTTTGGGTCGTGTTCTGCCTCATACGCTCAGATTGCTCTCCCCTTACGTCTGATTGGCACGGCTTGGGGTCCTCGGTCCGAGGGTCGTCCTTCGTGCGCATCGGGGCGTGAGGGGGGACGGCCTGATTGGGTGACGCAGCAGACCCTAATGTATGCATGAACTCGAAGATCTTATCAACCTTCTCTTGCATAGCTCAGAATTGCACTGAATCTATTGCGGCCGAAGGTTGCGGGGCTTCTTGATGCGAAGAGTCATGGTGTCGGTTCTCCTGAGATGGGGAACGGCTTACTGATCGCTCAGACTGGTTCTTAGGCATTTTAATCGGCTTTGAAGCTACGCGGCGAGAAATTTTTTGGGAGAGCTTTTTGTAAGTTCCCATAGACGGCGCCAATCTGATGCTGATCAATCCGAGGTGGTGCACGAACTGAGGAGGGCAATCCAGATGGTCCTTACTGGCAGGGCGGGGCCGGGCTTCAAGGACGAGGCCGCGCTTGAAGACCTGTGATCAATGAAGAAGTCAGAGGCCCAAGGAGTTATCCTCATGTAAGTACTCCGACGCTCAAGTCAGTAGGAGGTGGTGGATGGTCGAGCCGAGCTATAAGGGTGCGGGTCTGAGCTAAGTAGCAGTATGGGTGTTAGATGTTGGGGATCCCTTACCTCGAGCATGGAGTTCCTTTTTATAGCCGGCGGGTCTGTATCCCGGTCGGAGTAGGGTTCTAGGCAAATCGAGATAGAGTTCCCCGCCGAGGTTACAGGGGTAGAGTCCTACTCCTCGGCGGAGTTGTCTTCCCTTCCCTATCCGCTAGGCGAGCTTATCCGTGTGGTGCATAGCTGACGTGGTTGGCGGGATTACGGTAATGCCGTAGCTCGACCGGACTATGTTGACGTGGCCGAGCTGTGACAGGTGGCCGTGGGCCTCTGGGACAGCTTAGCCATGTCCCCAACATCACTCCCCCAGTTCCGAAATCGAGGGATGAGGTCCCCTGGTTCGTTGCCCGACTGAAGAACTTCTGGGCATGCATATCGTCCGCACCGTGTCGGTCGTTGCCGAGGAGTCCTCCAATCGTTGACTGCAAAACTTAAATGAGAACCGAAATTTTGGTTCCCAAACCACTCCCTCAGTTCTTCTATCGAGGAGGGGGAGTGCTCGGCTAGACTACTACGTGGCCTTGTAGCCTTAAGCGGCCTAGCCAAGGATTTGAGTGGGGTAGTCGAGGATCCGCGTCGAAGGCTAGACCGGTACTATGGGTCTCCGCATCGAAGGTTGGACCGGTATTGTAGTCGAACCAGCATAATTAATGGGTGAAACTGCTACCTGCCAAGGGTGCCGCTTTGGTTTCTGAGGCTTCCCATCGTACGTTATTGGTCGCATCGATTGGCCTTCCGAGGCATTGTCAGAGGTGCTTCATCCGCACCGTTGATCTCTCCTCGGTCTGTGCCCCTGATGGTTATAAAAGGGAAGACGGGGGGACCCCCTATCCTCAATATTGCTTGCAAGAAGGTGTTTAGCATTCATTGCTCAGTAGGTTGTTCGGCAGATAACACGACAGATAGCTCGGCAAATAGTTTGGCATTGGAAGGAGTCGTTCTTCTTTGTATGCATTCCCGGGGGTCTCTCTTTTCCTGCCGAGCTGCAGGAGCCAAGGATGACTGTGCTGCAGCCCCAATGGTCGGCACTCACTTGGGAGGAGAGGTCGAACCTGAGCTTGATCCATGAAATTGACATTATTAGGTACACATGCTTGGAGATGCTGATGCTTGCCAGGCTGATGGAGAGGGTGGATGGTCTATTGCTATACTTGTGACTTTATTTTTTTTAGCCGAAGCATGTCTGGCCGAGCTGTTGTGTGTGCCGGGCTGGGCTATGCCTCTGCATCTTGTGCAATTTTCTTCTGTTGGCCGGGGTGTGGCCAGCCAAGTTACTGCGTGGGCCGGGGCCAGTTGTGAAAATTTCCCTACTAACGGGGATGAAAATTTCCCCATCCCCATCCCTGCAGGGGAAAATCATCCCCATCCCTGCCCCATTCAGGGCGGATCCCCACTAGGATTGGGGAAATGGGGAAAATTGCCATCCCTACGTATGTCCTCTACCTTAGACACCTTCTTAGGATTTGCACTAACCAAACTAGCTAGATTTCTTGGTGCCAGCAAAGTCTTATAACCATAGGTTTTTTAAGGCACTTATTAGAGGTGTAAATCGGGCCATGCTGGGTTGGTATGACATGACCCGTGGGTGGCTTGTGCTTTTGGCAGGCCATGCCGTGCAGGCCCGTAGACCAAGCCGGGTCGGGCTTCCCTCACTTGGGATACTTTAGGGGGTTGGCCCAAGACGACCCATGAGGGCCTGTGCCATGCTGTATCGTACAGTGGGTTGGGCTGGTCCACGGGCCAAGCCGAGCTGCGGACTAGGCCAAGACAAGCCAAGCTACAGACTAGGCCAAGCCATGAGAGGTATATTTTTTTAAAAAAATGAAAAAATAATAAAAAATATAAAGTAAATTAACAAAATAGACAAAAATTAAAAGTCTTAAAATTTTATTTTTTATTAATTTGATGTATACAATTGTTTATATATGCAATAATAAAAAGAAATAATATAATAAAATTGAAAATAAAATTATATATTATATGCAATTATTTATATATGCAATAATAAAATGAAATATTATAATGAAATTGAAAATAAAATTATATATTATATTATATTATATGGGTCGAGCAAGGTTGTGCCACGTGTTGAATCGTGCTGGCACACGGGCCACGTGCGGCACGGCATGCACTGACATGTGCTGTATCGGCCCATGAACCTGAAACCCTAGGCTTGGCATGACCCGTACGGTCGTGTTGTGCCCAACACGGCTTGCGTTTCATCGTGCCAGGCTGGTTCAAAATCGTTTTAGGCCCCGGGCAGCACGAACCAATTTACACATCTAGCTCTTACAAACTTGGATAAACATATGAGTGCTACCCTCACTTAGCAAAACTTCATGAGTGCCTACTAAACCTAACCTAGTAGAACTTTGGTTAGTTAACTAATGACATCCCAACACTTAGAAACATTAGAAACATTTTCCCAAAGGTTTGGGGTTCTCCCTTTAGTTTTTAATATTGATTTTCAAGAATCTAAAACTTGTTTTAAGTCCAGAAAAGCCTAGGAACCAAACCTATTATAGCCATTGGTCTCTAAGGTTGAGTTAACCAAGTTTGACCTTGTTGAGCATCATAAGAAGTGCATCTCAAATAATTGATTACATCAAAAACCTAAAAATATGACTTAAAACTAGGATTATATTGATGTAGGCATCCTCCATATTGAGTTGTTGTAGCATAAGTCCCCTTGTACACCTACAAAGCCTTTGAAACTTTTTGTACTCATTGGAGAGATTGGATATAATATTGAAATGTGAAGCTCATATAGCTGAATCAAACAATTTTCATTTCTTTTTCTCATCAGCAAGGTTGCTTAACACAATTATGGCTTAGAGAAGATTACTTAGTTAGCTACTAACTTGTCACACCATTAGTACTCTTAATTTGTTATCTTCAAAACACATAAGGTCAACTCTCCTTCATTGCCTCTCTCTCCTCATATCATTCCTTTCCTCTCAACTTGCCATCATGACTCCTTTTTCTTAGTTTATGTTAATCTCTACTTCCTAATTACATAAAAAATTTCCTAAAATCTCTCTCTATCTTTGGGAATTTTTTTGTTTCCTTATTAACTGACTTATTTTGGTTATTTTCCAAACACTTTCTCATGATTTTTCAATAATTAACCTTCATGATTTTCTCCTAAACTCTCTCTCTCTCTCTCTCTCTCTTACACACACACAAATTCCCATTCACCTAAACCATTTCCCTACTAATTTCTCTAATCTATCTCATGTTCCTCCTCTCTCTCCACCTTCCAAAAAACCAACTTGTTTATAAAACTTTATGAAGTATTTAATTTGTTAAATTAGGTAATATTAATTAATTAAATTACATGTTTGGTTGATTCAAGTTGACGTGTTTGATCATATTAATCTTTTGGGTGGTTTTCATCGTCTAATCTCTTAAATTTTTAAAAACCCATGGGTCATAATTAACAATAATTAATTTCCTAGTAATTAATAGTAATTATTGATTAATTCATTAATTAATTTACAATAAATAATTATGGGTTTAATTCCTTAGCTTCCTCCCCAAACCCCCAAATCTCTCAACCCATTAGACGTGTAACTCGAGTGGGTTGGTTTGAGTTGAGGGTTAATCCAGCCCAACCTAAGCTTAGCCAACTCGCGCTAGGCAAAGAAAAGTCGATTGGGTTTGAAAGGAATTTTTAAATCTCTTCTGTACATCCATCTTTTATTGGGATTTATAGCCTAATTTATGAGTAAAACGGATTAAAAATATGTAAATGCCATTAGTAAATATATGTTTGGCATGTCAAAGTTAAGTATATGTTTGGCATCGATGCTGCACATACAGCACTGTTTTCTGAGAAAACGTACGGTGTCTTCTTTTTTGTTTGGAAATGTTTTTGCCAGGTAGCACGTTTCCTGGGGTAACAGCAACAACTTCTGTTTGGTACCAGTGCTCCATATCTGTTTGCAGCACTGGTATCTATTATAGGAAGCCCATGTCACTGCCACATCATGTCCTCATTGGCAGCAACGAACTTCAAATTGAGAAAATGTTGAATTTTGTGTTTTCCCAGACCACATCTTCTCAATTTCCAAGGCATGGTTTGGAGCACCGTTTTTTATGAAAAAATGGTTTCAATATTACCGTTTTTGGAGCACCGATTTTTCTAACGTGGCACTGATATGTCACCGTTTTCTGGAACAACGACATCAATGCCAAACACCGCCTAAGATGTGTTGTATATAAATAAAATGCATAATATATGTGTATTTATACATGTTTAGGTGAGTTTATGCTAATCATTGATATGTTTTCATCTTAACCAGTTTGGAATAATGAAAACCAATCCCAACCCAATTATAATCAGGACACAATTATTGCTTTTTAAATAATTAGCCCTAGGATCAGCTAGCTGGTTGGTAATGCTTAGGTGATTTGTATACCCTGTACCCTACTAGATTTGTTTTTCTCTTTTCTTGCAACTTTAACCCTACTAGATTTTGATTAAATAATTTAAAGCAAGTGGCAAATCATCATTGGTGATGGGCCCTCCTCTTACCTATTTAAACCCCATTTAGTGGAATTGTCCACAGAATGGGCCCATAATATGAGTTAGAAAAAGCTTGAATCTTGTGACACAGCATCCCTACAATTGTCTTTACCATTCAGTTGCCACGTGTTGCATATTTATAGGATGGAGACCCACAATGAAATGGAATATTCTATTTAAGACATGACCATAAAAGTGTAATATCCAAACACGATTCATGTATGTATTGACCAAATAGATGGTCAAGTTGAGAAGTTTGGCCATTGCAAAAGGGTTCTGTAAGTTAAGGGAAGGTTTCTGAAGCCCAACTAATGATTTAAGAAATCTGTTCAGATAGAGGGAATTTTTTATCTATTTGTTTCTTTAACAAAAGATATGGCTTTAGATAAATTGGAATGACAGAATGGCATCCATATTCCTAGCTTTCTTAGCTGTGATAAAGGGAATGGTGATAATAAACCATGAGGATACTTAGTTGTGAATGTCACACTAGAATCTACAAAATGGTGCTTGTCTGTTGGTTGATGTTCATGTAGGGATGAATGAGAAGCCTGGAATTGTATAAACTGTTTTGAGTTTTGGTTCAGCAATCAATGGGCATGAGCTGAACAAGTAACTTTTGAATAGGGGTGCAACTTGGGTTGGACAACTTAAACCCAAATCAGCCCAGTCTGTCATGAGGTTCATTGGGCCAATTCTAGAATTTGACATCGGAGGTGCAAACAGTACTTATTTGACCAAATTCAAATCGAATACAATCTGCTTAGTGTGATCCATGGATCAAATTTGATCCAATCCAATATGATCACAAGTAGTCATCCATTAACATTTAAATATATATGCTTATATTGATCATTTCCGGTGAAATATTTTATGGTATTTAGCATTTGAAATTAATCCTCATTGGAATTCCAATATTTGACTCTGATCTAAATCTTATTCTACTCAAATCCACATATTAATGATTCAAATTTGGATCTAAGAATAACTGATTCAATAAGATCCATTTGCAGCTTGTTGGCATTCATGTATTGTAGTGTAGATTCACTTGGGACATGTGAATATAAACCAAGGTTCCATATTCAATAGTTCCTACCTACATTATACGAGTTCTGAATCCTATTCCAACGTGGGGTTGGTGTGTGCAGAACAAGTAGGGAATGATGGAAGAATGGCAGGTCTACATGGCTTGTATTTCAAGAAAAAGAAGAAAAAGGTAGCCCAGACAATCCGTGCAAATGCTCAATCCATCCCACAATCTGTTCCAATGCCATTATGGGTTTTTAGATAGAACATTTTCAATGAAAAGATGTATTTTTTATGAGAATTTGAGAACCATATAAAAATTCAAACATTGAACAGAACAAGTCAATATGGTACAAGGTTGGAGGGAGCTGTATGTTGACACTGTTTATCAAGTTGCCATCTGTCTAGTTGATAAAGTGTAAGGAGGTTTATATTTTATATATTTAAGGCATTAATTTCATTAGTGTAAAGGCATATACTATGAATGTGTATAAACAAAAGGTAAAGATATGATATTATTATACATTCAAATTTAACTTTTGTGGCCCGCACCAAAATCAAGGCAAATATCTGCTTTATAATAATACAAATAAAACGGAAAATGGCAAAATAGGAATTATATAACAGCCCCCATGTAGTTGGGATGAGGCTTAGATGAAGATGACTATGATGATGATCTCCTAAAACCCTAGGAGCACATCCAGCTACACATTGGGTCCTATGCTTATGTGTTAAATTCGTGGAGAGATATTCCAAACATGTGGCTAGATGTCATTTTCTCAAGGTATTTGCATAATTTTTATTTTATGGAAATTAAATCCCACCTCTACAGCATTAATTAATTGATGGAAAAATCCACGAATAAGTTGATCATCAAGTAGAACACCTATAGTATAATTTGTCAAACTTATGTTTTGAAACACAAGATTTGTAGAGCTAAAGCAAAAGCCATGGACAACAAGAGAAAATATAGATAATGAAAACTTGGAAGAAAATAAAAATTTTCAAGGACTTTTATTACCAAATTTTTGCTGGGTCCGTTCACCCTAACTCTTTACACCCTCTTTTGAGACCCCAACCTTTTAAAATATAACCAAATCAACCTAAGACTTATTAAAACCTAAAATTCCTTTTTTTGGGTAAATTACAAAGACCCCTGTACTATGGGGTATGTGACAAAGACCCCCCTATACTTTGTTTTGCGATAAAGACCCCCCTGTACTATGACCGTGAGACAAAGACCCCCTTCCGTTAATCTTCCGTCCAAACAGGCCGTTACAATATTTTTTAATCCCCATACTACCCTTATAAATATTGTTCATCTTCCCCGACCTTTCTTCACATTTCTCTCTCTCTCCCTCTCTCTACTCTCTCTCTCTCTCTCCCCTTATCTCTCTTTTCATCCTTGTCTGTCAATCAAATTGGATTGGCTGTGAAATGAAATGAAACATTCTTCTAATTGGACATTGTACAAGCTTAGAAAAAATAAATAACAGAGAATAGTATTTTGGACGTATACAATTATGAGGGAACCCTACAACCACCAAAAATATATAGAAAAGAAGGAACAAAAACAATTTATGTGACTACATTTGATTTCGCAATTGCAATGTAGCCTATTTTAATTCTAGGGATTTAAAGAGAAAGTCTGAAGTATATAAGCAAGCAACCAAACCGCAAAAAGATCATATAATTATAAGCTGTCATATCGTATGTAAGAAAAAGCTTGTATTCTTAATTATAGATAGATCATCGGATAGTTGGTCGTGGTCTTGGTCTTGTTCTTGGTTTCCATGTGCCTCACTGTGATAAGAGAAAGAAAAAAATAAGTTAGGGTTTGTTGAGGTTTTATTAATAGAAAACGAGATGAAAAGGTGCATTGTAGATGGCGACAAACTATTGATACTAATTGTTATATTATGATGTGATGAGGGCGAATTTAACCCTCTAGTGAAATTGTGACACCTGGCACCTCATGCAAACCAAGTGCAGCCTCTTGACGACTGGGCAACTCGGTATAGGTTGGGCAGCTCGACATAGGCAACTTGCCACAGGCAACTGGCCACTCCGCAGCCAGTCTAACGTCTTACGAAGAGCTCGCCACTTAGGGGCAGCTCGGCACTTACAGGTAGCTCGGCATAGGCAGCTCGCCACAAGTAGTTGGCCACTCCGTAGGCAGCCTGGCGTCTTACGAAGAGCTCGCCACTTAGGGGCAGCTTGGCATAGGTAGCTCGGCACTTAGGGTCAGCTTGGCGTATCACAGGAAGATCTCCTGCCTAACAACCGTACCTAACAGATCCAGAAACCTGCGCCCACGACTCTTGCTAGGCGCCGCCGTGCCTGCCAGTCCTGAGAGCTGTCCCTTGACTGGCAGAGTCATACTCTGCAGCAGCCGCCTACACCCGCCACCTCAGCCCTGATAGTAACGGCTACGATAGAGAGACAGAGGTGGTTACGCCTGACTTGACAGAGGCTATTACGCTGATTTGACAGGACACCACTATATAAGGACTCCGACCCCCAAAGACAAGGGAGAGAGAATGAAAAAATGGAGGTAATCCTTGCTCTCTAGCTCTCTCATTTCTCTCCAAGATCCCTACAATCAGAATGCTAACTTAGGCATCGGAGAGTCCCCACCGGGAAAATACCCCTGGGTCCTCTGATTCAGTTCTCGCAGGTCCCTCAGCTCCCGCCGCCTACAAAGGAGAGGAGATCACCTCATGCGGAGGGCAGTCAGGTAGCTCTCCCCACCAGGGAGCTCGTCACCAGGTAGCTCTCCACCAGGGAGCTCGTCACCAGGTAGCTCTCCACCAGGGAGCTCATCACCAAGTAGCTCTCCACTAGGGAGCTCGTCACCAGGTAGCTCTCCACCAGGGAGCTCATCACTAGGTAGCTCTCCACCAGGGAGCTCGTCACCAGGTAGCTCTCCACCAAGGAGCTCGTCACCAGGTAGCTCTCCACCAGGGAGCTCGTCACCAAGTAGCTCTCCACCCAGGGAGCTCATCACCAAGTAGCTCACCACCAGGGAGCTCGTCACCAGGTAGCTCTCCACCAGGGAGCTCGTCACCAGGTAGCTCACCACCCGGGAGTTCGCCACCAAGTAGCTCATCACTAGGTAGTTCGCCACCAGGGTGCTCCATCATCCTCTGAGTCACAGGCCACCTGGGAGCAGGTCAAATGACGAGGTACTTAGCCAAAAAATTGGTACATCACAAAAAAAATTGGTACGTGACCATAAATGGTTACATCAATTGGCGTCGTCTGTGGGAACACGCTACAGAAAGCTAAGTTCTCATCCTACAAAAGCTAAGTTCTCATCCTACTAAATCTAAGTTCTCATCTTACAAAAGCTAAGTCCTCTTCTCCCAGAAAGGTAAGTCCTCACTTTTTAGAAATTAAAGCTCTCGCTCTATAGTTTACATTTTTTATGAACTCAAAGACTATGCAGGGAGCTAACAGACTAAGTAACTTTTCTTTCAATTCGGATAAAGCCTCATCAGTCCTCTCCGCAAGGTCCCCCCTACAAAGATGAGCTCTTCGTGGCTTTCGCGGGAGTTGGCGGCCAACGGACTACGTAGGCACCCTTACCGGTCGAGCCTTCCAAGGCTCCCATGTGAGCTGGCGACCTAAAGTTAGTAGTGTTGCCCCCGAAGGTCGAGCTCCTAGTAGCTTCTTGTAGGAGTGGGTGACCGGCATTACAAAGCTGATGCAGTGCAATCATAGCTCTAAGGCACCCACCTGGTCGGTTCAGCACCTTACAGGTAGCTCTGCACCTCACTGGTAGCTTGGCACCTGGTCAGCTCGGCACCTCGCAGGTAGCTTGACACCTGGTCAGCTCGGCACCTCACTGGTAGCTCAGCACCTGGTCAGCTTGGTACCTTGCAGGTAGCTCGGCACCTGGTCAGCTCGGCACCTCACTGGTAGCTCGGCTCCTGGTCAGCTTGGCACCTCGCAGGCAGCTTAGCACCTGGTCAGTTCGACACCTCACAGGCAAAGCCTACGGGCCACATTACTACTTAAGACCCAATCGCCTCTTCAGCATGGGCAAAGTCAAAGAAGAGTGGACTACGAGTCGCTCCCAAAGGCTACGGGCCACATTACTACTTAAGACCCAGTCACCTCTTCGGCATGGGCAAAGTCAAGAAGAGTGAACTACGAGTCGCTCCCAAAGCCTACGGGCCACACTATTGCTAAATACCCAGTCGCTTCCTCAGCATGAGCAAAATCAACAAAAGTTAACTATAAGTTGCCCCCAGAGCCTAAGGGCTACACTACTGAACTGGCGGAGACCTCCTCACCTTACAAGAAGCTCGCCATTGGCAGGCAGCTCCCAAAGCCTAAGGAATTGGATCAACACTTACTAGCTCGTCGACTTACGGGCCAAAAGAAGAAATCTACTCCCTTCGTTGAGTTACTCTTAGCTAGGGAGTGGGGGGCAAATGATGAAGGCGAATTTAGCCCTCCAGTGAAATTGTGACACCTGGCACCTCATGCAAACCAAGTGCAGCCTCTTGACGACTAGGCAGCTCGGCATAGGCAGCTCGGTATAGCAAGGGCAGCTCGCCACAGGCAGCTGGCCACTCCGCAGTCATCCTAGCGTCTTACGAAGAGCTCGCCACTTTGGGGCAGCTCGGCACTTATAGGTAGCTCGGCATAGGCAGCTCGCCACTCCACAGGCAGCCTGGCGTCTTACGAAGAGCTCGACACTTAGGGGCAACTTGGCGTCTCGCAGGAAGATCTCCTGCCTGACAACCGTACCTAACAGATCCAGAGACCTGCACCCACGTCTCTCGCAAGGCGGCGCTGTGCCTGCCAGTCCCGAGAGCTGTCCCTTGACTGGCAGAGCCGTACTCTACAGCAGCCGTCTGCACCCGCCACCTCAGCTCTGACAGTACAGCTGCGGCAGAGAGACAGAGGCGGTTACGCCTGACTTGACAGAGGCTATTACGCCTGATTTGACAGGACACCACTATATAATGACTCTGACCCCCAAAGACAAGGGAGAGAGAATGAAAAAATGGAGGTAGTCCTTGCTCTCTAGCTCTCTCATTTCTCTCCAAGCTCCCTACAATCAGAATGCTAACTTAGGCATCGGAGAGTCCTGCCGGGAAAATACCCCTAGGTCCTCTGATTCAGTTCTCGTAGGTCCCTCAACTCCCGCTGCCTACAAAGGAGAGGAGATCACCTCATGCGGAGGGCATTCTGGTAGCTCTCCACCAGGGAGCTCGTCACTAGGTATCTCTCCACCAGGTAGCTCTCCACCAGGGAGCTCGTCACCAGGTAGCTCTCCACCAGGGAGCTCATCGCCAGGTAGCTCTCCACCAGGTAGCTCTCCACCAGGGAGCTCGTCACCAGGTAGCTCTCCACCAGGGAGCTCGTCACCAGGTAGCTCTCCACCAGGGAGCTCGTCACCAAGTAGCTCTCCACCAGGGAGCTCGTCACCATGTAGCTCTCCCCCAGGGAACTCGTCACTAGGTAGCTCTCCACCAGGGAGCTCGTCACTAGGTAGCTCTCCACCAAGGAGCTCGTCACCAGGTAGCTCTCCACCAGGGAGCTCATCACCAAGTAGCTCACCACCAGGGAGCTCGTCACCAAGTAGCTCTCTACCAGGGAGCTCATCACCAGGTAGCTCACCACCCAGGAGTTCGCCACCAAGTAGCTCATCACCAGGCAGTTCGCCACCAGGGAGCTCCATCATCTTTTGAGTCACAGGCCACCTGGGAGCAGGTCAAATGATGAGGTACTTAGCCAAAAAATTGGTACAACACAAAAAAAAATGGTACGTGACCAGAAACGATTACATCATGATGTACGTTGCAGCTCGAGGGCCTGATACCATCATCGATTGGCAGACACAGATGAAAAGAGAGATCGAAGGAGAGAGAGAGAGAGAGAGAGAGAGAGCAAAGAGAGGGAGAGATAGAAATGATAAGAAAGGTTGAGGAAGATGAACAGTATTTTTGAGGGTAGAATAGGGATTAAAAAATATTGTAACGGCCTTTTTGGACGGAAGGCTACTGGAAGGGGGTCTTTGTCTCACAGTCATAGTACAGGGGGGTCTTTGTAATTTACCCTTTTTTTGAACAATTCGCACATTAAACACCTGACTAAAGTACACTAATAAACTCAACCTTTGATTAACGAAAACATAAAGATCAACATCTAATAGGCTTTAGCACCCCAATCAAATACGATCCTTAGACTTAGGAAATTAAAACTTAGTTGCATGTTGAATTTCCTGATCATGACAAAAGTCCAAAGATCCTCAATTTATCACACTAATTTTCTCTGAAGTGAATGGAGATCCATCATATGGAAGGCCGAACCATGCAAGGTGGTTGGGCGAAATTTCAAAAATTTTCTCTCTCCCTTACCAAACTGCATTTTTCAAGGTTCGCAAACCGGACCAATTTTGAAACTAAGATTAAGGGAGGGATATACCTGATACGGAATCAATAGTAGTTCCCAACATAGGTGTTCATGCCCAAAGAATTCACCAAACCCTTCCTCCACTAAAGTTAACACAGCTTAGGTTGAAGCAGGATCAACAAAGAGATTCTTCAACAAGAACTCTAATTCTTCAACAAGAATCACACAGGGATGTGAGCACATCTTCAAAATTATTTCTTCTAGCAAGAAACAATATCAAGATCCAATCTTGATCACTCAAAGAATTGGAGATCAAATAGGGTAGGGCAGCAAGAATAGAGAGAAGATCTGAGATTTTCAAAAGTATTTAACAGAAGGATTTCTCCCTCTATTTATAATCCTTCTTGGGTCATCTTCCTAATCATATTAGGAGAGGATTCTTTGATCCAAATCTTTATTTGGATCAGAACTCCTAAGTGGATAAGACATATCTTATCCTCTTGCTGATCTAGAAGTAGATCTAAACTCAAATTCACCCATATCTTAACTAATCTAATTAGCCCTGTTCGAATTGAGCCTTAGGCCCATTAAGCTTTCAGGCTCACTTCCTTTTGAATGCTGGCTAGCTTGGCTCTCTTTGTATGGCGTGGGACCTCGTCATTGATCTCCACATAAGCCATACGGGTTTAGCCTAGCTTTTGTTACAAGGCTTAGCCGAATTCACTGTTGAAGACAGTGAACCCCTGAGTCCATCAATATAAGCTCTTAGCAGGCCCAACATTTACACTAAATGGTCCCTGGGTCCAACCACCTTATGAAGGCCCAAGAACTATGGACTTATGTGAGATTAGCCCATTAGGTATAAACCCTAAATGGTCTTACACTTAACCTCTCAGCCCTTAATGATCTAATACTGCCCGACAAGGGAGGACCTCTCCCTCAGCTGCAAGGTATTGTGTTGCACTCTTTGCTCACATGGATCCCGAGAAATAAAACCTTTTTGCAAACATTTTGTAAAACCATAATATATATGTATATCTCTATATAAACATATTTTGCAAAAACAAATCTCAACAAGTTTGAAATCAACTGCTGGCAGTTTAGGTTTCCATCAAAGATAGTGCATTCTCCGATCATTCACTTTGTCTGACAAAGGAGCTGATTCTGTCACTATGATCACCTACTCAGGTGAGTTCTTAGATTGCCCCAACATACCCAGGTTTTGATCCCCGCTAATGATCTCACGGATTAGCATATCAAAGACAGCTTAATCCAACACCTAGTGCAGTACCATAATCGAGTCACTTGTCCATCACTCAACCTTCTACTTGTCTTGAACCACTGCAATGTGTTACATGCATGAGTAGAAGCCTCGGAGTCAATACACCAAGATGTAGAAGTATCCAACAAATTGGTTTCTATGATAAAGGATGCGAAATTACCTTGCTTCTTGGTCTCCAGATATTGAGGACAATTCCTCTTCCAGTGGCCGATCTGCTTGCAAAAGTGATAGGCACCTGATGTCTTATCCTTCTTTTGCTTTTTGGTCTTGCCAACTTTCTTCTGAGGCTTCTTCTTTGCCTTCATCTTCTTCTTGCCTAATTTTCCACCTTCAACAAGCATGGCAATCGGCCTATCCTTCTTAATCAGTTCTTCATCCCTCTGCAACATATTCTTAAGTTCCTAAAGACTAACTTTTAGCTTATTCATGTTGTAATTCATGATAAACTGATTGAAGAAGGGTGGCAAAGAGTTAAGAACAACATCAATTTTAGTATCATCATCAAGCCCTGAACCAAGAGCCTCCATTTCATTGATATAGCCCATCATCTTTAGATAATGGTCATAAACCTGTTGGTTCTTAGTCATTTGAGTGGTCATAAACAATTTTAGGACCTTTTGTCGAACTGTCGAATTGATCTTCATACATCGTCCTCAGACTATCCATGATATCCTTGGACACTTCGATCTTATCGAACTGTCATTGTATCAGATTGTCTAAGGAGGCTATAATATAACACCGAGCAAGAGAATTTTTCTCCTCTCATTCTTGATACTCTTTCTTCTGTGCCTCGGAAGCCCTGTCACCCGAACGTTCTGGTGCAGGGTTTTTGGCTACCTTGTCCAATTTCTCAAACGTCAGCACTAGCATAAGGTTATGGAACCAGTTAGTATAGTTTGGGCCCTTAAGCTTATTATCGTCCAACAGATTGGCAAATTTTCTATTTGCCATTTTTGGTAAAAGGCAATGCAAATTATTAATCCACAACCTAAATCGATTCATGTTATTTACATAGAAAAGGCTTTTAATCTATGTTCCATTTCCATTTCTTTATCTCTGAGATTTCCCTCCCATCTTAGTGACGGAGACGCGTTTATGTCTCTAGAAATGTGGGAAATCACATACGGTGCATGGAGCCAACTAATTCAGTTGCATAACCCCACCACTTTCTATGAAGGATCATATCCACTCATATTATGAGCTTTCCCTTTGGCCTCTGTCAGACAAGGTTCATTGCCATTTTAGATTAAACCTTTTCTGTCCAGTATGTGTGGACCCATCATATTCATGAACACCAAGGTACTGTGAGAGTGTCTTCCATTTTAGGATAGGCCCCTCCCACATCGGTCTATGACACCCCTATCATCTTATGAAACAATCAAATAGACTCACCAACAAATGGATAACCCAATTTTATGGTGCATCTCTTCATTATTGATAAACCCATCTTCATGCTAAAGATAGAAGGCCTTTAGAGAGTTCATCATATGAATCTCCCCATCACATGCACTTATATAAATATGGAGGGAACAAGTTGTTACGTCCCTAAATCTAATTTAGGTCAAACCAAAGTGGCTCCCATTGACTTTCTTAAAGTCATATTCAAATGGGCTCAAAACGACTAGAGATCAACACAGTTCCTCTTGGGGGCCATAAAAAAGAGAGAACAGACAATGATCTTTAGGGCACCATGGAAATGATGTGCATTCAGTCATGGTGTTCATAGAGATCCATTAACGAATGAACATGGGCCAAGTGCTTATGGCCCATGTACGTAGCACATCACACATCATACACCACATGCATGAAACAATCACATAATTGATCTAATCAATTAAATCAACTATAAAACCCTTAATTAATTAAGTTAAATCAATATCAGCCCGTTAAAGCCCATAATATTATCATATAACATTATCTAGGTATATGGGTAGGTATATGGGCTGAACTGCAAAAAGCAGTTTGGCCTATATAGCATTTATGCTGAATTAGGGCTAATGTAGTTTTAACTTAACAAAACTGGGTTTTACAGGGAGGGCCAAATTGCATCTTGTAATGGTCCATCAAACCCCTAGCCCAAATCAGAATTTGGGGATGAGAACAGACCCCTATCGAACCATTGGTTTGGTCCAACCAGTTTGGACCAATCTTGGGTCAAACCGGCCTAGATTTGGTGTCCATTGCAAGATCCAATTCAAGATTCTGATTTGAAATTAATTACAACTGATTAAAGACAATCAAGAATCAGCAAGAAAACATATCAATATCAAAGGGCTCTATGTGTGATTGCAATACCTGGAAAACAAAGGGTTAATCGCAGATAGTGAAACCAATATATGCAAATCACAGATTGCAGTTTCTTTAACTGAAAAAGGTTTTCTCTTCCTCCATGCGCTCCAGCAAGTCTTCAGACGTGAAAAGAAATAGAAAAACCTATTTTTCTATTAATTACATCACATCAAATCCTATACATTTTGTCTAAAAATAAAAGTAAAAAAATTATTTACAGACCAAAATGAATATAATGAAAAAATTGTAGGGTGCACAAATCTTGGCGCCTTTAAAGAATTCGATCTCCATCACACGACAAACCAAGAATCCAAGAAACAATTACAAAACCATTCCATAATCATTAAAGAATAATAAAGAATTAATTTCAGATCTACACGCCCATTACTAAGAATCGATTTCTCAAAAAAAACAGTAAACTTGACCAAATCGGGTAGAACAATTTCTACCCATTTGCGCAGGTTCAGCTCTGGTCCAGATTTGGTTCCAGACTTGAACCTGGCTCTGATACCACTGAAGGGAAGGGAGATCCATCATATGGATGGCCAAACCATGTAAGGTGGCTAGAAAAAATTTCAAATTTTTTTTTTCTCCCTTCCGAGAATCCTATTCCCTAATTTAGAAAAACTGCATTTTTCAAGGTTCGTTCTTGAAACAAACCGGACCAAATCTGAAACAAAGATTAAGGGAGGGATATACCTGATACAAAATCAGTAGTAGTTTCCAACGTAGGTGTTCACACTCAAAGATTTCACCAAATCCTTCCTCTACTAAAGATGACACAGCTTTGGGTGAGGCAGGATCAACAAAGAGATTCTTCAGCAAGAACCCTAATTTTCAACAAGAATCACACAGGGATGTGAGCTCAGCTTCAAGATTATTTCTCTAGCAAGAAATAATATCAAGATTCAATCTTGATCACTCAAAGAACTGGAGATTAAACAGGGTAGGGTGGCAAGAACAGAGAGAAGATCTGAGATTTTCAAAAGTGTTTAATAGAAGGATTTCTCCCTCTATTTATAATCCTTCTTGGGTCAGCTTCCTAATCATATTAGGAGATGATTCTTTTATCCAAATCTTTATTTGGATCATAACTCCTAAGTGGATAAGACATATCTTATCCTCTTGTTGATCTAGAAGTAGATCTAAACTCAAATTCACCCATATCTTAACTAATCTGATTAGCCCATTTTGAATTGGGCCTTAGACCCATTAAGCTTTCAGGCTCACTTCCTTTTGAATGCTGAATAGCTTGGCTCTCTTTGTATGGAGTGGGACCCCATCATTGATCTCCACATAAGCCATATGGGTTTAGCCTAGCTTTTGTTACAAGGCTTAGCCGAATTCACTATTGAAGATAGTGAGCCTATGAGGCCATCAATATAAGCTCTTAGCAGGCCCAACATTTACACTAAATGGTCCCTGGGTCCAACCACCTTGTGAAGGCCCAAGGAGTATAGACTTATGTGAGATTAGCTCATCAGGTATAAACCCTAAATAGTCTTATACTTAACCTCTAAGCCCTTAATGATCAAACACTGCTCGACAAGAGAGGACCTCTCCCTTGACTACAAGGTACAGTGTTGCACTCTCTGCTCACATGGATCCCGAGAGTTAAAACCTTTTTGCAAACATTTTTGCAAATATCAATAAGTTTGAAAAGATTTCTACAAGGTACAGTGTTGCACTCTATATAAATATATTTTGCAAAAACAAATATCAACAAGTTTGAAATCAACTACCAACAGTTTAGGTTTCAATCATAGAGAGTGCATTCCACGATCATTCACTTTGTCCGACAAAGGGGTTGATTCTGTTACTATGATCACTGACTCAGGTGAGTTCTTAGACTGCCCTAACATACCTAGGTTTTGACCCCCGCTAAGGATCTCACTGATTGGCATATGAAAGACAATCCAATCCAACACCTAGTGCAATACCACAATCGAGTCTAGGGGTTAGGTGTAACTTTCCAGTTTTGCCCATTTGTCTCCAAGGTCTAGGGCATAATTGGAAAATGGTTCGATTTAGGGATTCAAGCAAACGCACACTACATGTGCTTCAAGTCTCACCCTTGCAGCTGAGACAAGCCACCCCAACCGACTTGGCAGCACATTAGTGTCAGCCTTGGTAGGATAAACCTCTTCAGGTCTATCCAATGGCTGTGAAGATTCTAAACTAACACAAGTTTCTTAAATGTCTAGTTTAAGGGTCTTACGCAGAAACACACCATAATTACACGAATCAATTATGTACTTTATTCATTTAAAATAAATGTCAAAAGTAAATTAAGTTGATTGGATCTAAGGGTATACACTATCTAACAGTTCTCTCTGATGGTCCTGATCTACACAATGTGTGAACTTTGATTCTACAAAATCAAATCCAACACATCCCTTGCTTCAAGAATACTAAGATATGATCAACCCCATATCTCACTTTAAATCTATGATGATCAACCAAAAAATGCTAAGATTTCATTTCAATAGCCTTGGATGAATAAAATTAAGCAACTGAGATCATCAAATTCTTTCTTAGATGTGAATCTTCCACTCAACTCCTAATCTTAATCCATGCCCACACATCAAATTTCAACTTAAAATTCCCTTGTTTAATAGTTCGATCAATAAAGGTTCCAATTTGATATTTAAGATTAAATCAGTCAAGAAATTATAACCCAAGCAACCAAACCCCTCTCATTAAATCCAAAATCCTCAAAATAACCTACTCATCAAATTTTGGGCTTAAATTCCTTCATTTCCTTCTAAAACAATTAAGATTTTGCTTTAAGTTGTTTTATTGGTTAATGAACCATAAGCTAAAACCTTAATCTAAACTAAATAATTCAATCCATACCTCTAATAAAAAATTTTCCTCTTCCATCATATTTAGGAGATTCAAAAATGCCTATTCACTAAATTTCATTGCCAAGACTCCCTCATTTAACCCACTATTATGGTAAGATTCCATTTCAATAAATTTTATTAATCAGAAATGGTTAACTATAGATATTCATCATCCAAATCTCATTTGACTATTTAGACCTCATTTCTATGTTTAGAAACCTAAAAACTCTAGTACATCAAGTTTTATGGTTTAATTTCTCCATTTCACCATTAAACAAGCAATATTTCTCTTCAAGCCTTCTCATTGATTGATAAGCCAGAAGTTAAAACCTTAATATAAACCAAACATTTCATTCTACATATATAATAAAGATTTATGTATTTCATCAGAATTAGAACATTTAAAAATGCCTACCCACCGATTTTTATCCCAAGATTTCCTTATTTGATCCATTATTAAGCCAAGATTCTATTTTAGCAAATCTCATTGATTAGAGAATATCAATGATATATCGCCATCATTCAAACCTTATTTGACCAATCAGACCTCACTTCTATCATTAGAAACCCAAAAAACTCTTGTACATCAAATTTTATGACCTAATTCACCCATTTAACCATTACATTAGAAAGATTTTTTTTCAATGCATCGGATTGAATTGCCCCTTCATCAATCCCAATAAAATTGAACCTAGTAGACTTAAAAAACCCCAAAACCTAAAGATACCCCAACTTAAAGCTAGGAAAAGACAGTAGCATTTACAGTTGACTCAAATTTATATTCTATACCATTGAGAGCCCCAAATATTAGCCCGCTATGTTAGGAATGCCCCAAACTCTCATTAGATGCACAAAACCCATAGAAATCAGTTACAAATCAAAGACAAGTGTTGTACCAAGAAGGAAAATTTGACTACAAACTTTTCCATTTGAAAATAATTATTGGTTTTTTATGAAAACACCTTCCTAGAATCCTATTTTGTGATTGGATGAGTTTCAAACCTACTTTTTCCTTCTTTTCTCTATTAAAGGGACCCAAATTGAGCCTAGAAAAAAAAGGAGAGATCTTGGAATCATTCCCAAGTTCTATAGGGTTAGGGGTGGATTCGAACCAAGCCGAGCTCGAATAGCTAGCCAAGGTAGTACGAGGTTCGAGCTTGAGCTCAAGCTCAATTCAAGCTAGAACCTTGAGCTTAAGCTTGGCTCGACTTGAGAAAAATGTTTTATAAGATTAAAACAATTATATATAAAAAATATTTTTTATTTGATATTTAAAAATTTAAGAATTATAATAATTAGTTATTATTATATATAAATAAAAATATTGTATATATAATATTTTTATTATATATTATTTTCTATAATTTTATTATTACTATTATTATTACTATTATTATTACTATTATTATTATTGTTATTATTATTATTGTTATTATTATTATTATTATTATTATTATTATTATTATTATTATTATTATTATTATATGCATGTATGTAGCTATTCGAGCTCGGCTCAATTAATAAACAAGCTTGTAAATTGGGCTCAAGCTCGGTTTTCATGAGTCGAGCTCAAGTAGCTCATGGAGAGCTCAGCTCGTGGCCACTCCTATATAGGGTTCCCATTTGTGAAAAGTCTCCAAGCCTTTGAGCCTTGAGCTTCAAAGCCGCCCTACTATGTTTTAGATTTCAAATTTGCAAGAAATCTCCATGTCTTTAATAGTTTCAAACTTCCCTTGTTATCAAAGGATCAACTAAAAACACAACACAAGCTCATGAACTCATTCAAGCACCCTTTTAGTCCAGTTCAGCAACACAAGCTCTGTCTTTTGCTCACCAAGTTGTAGTTTCTAGGTTTGTTCTAGTCTTGGGTTGCTTAAAGTTCCAAGAACTTGGGGAACTTGCATTCCTAGCTCCTTTTAGACTTGGATAAAGAGGTAGAGAGCCAAGGGTCTTAGGGAAATTAGTACCTAATGCCCAACAACATCTCCTTAAACAAGTTTCAGAAGAAGTTGGAAGCATTTTTCACAAGATTTTGGAAAATTTTAGCAATTTTCCTTAATAGTTTTCATTGAAGTTTAAACCTAAATGACTCCCATATTGAGCCGCTACATTAGCTTGAAGAGAGGGATGCCTAATGTCTTCCCTCTCCTAATCCATTTGAATATGAGATCTTTGGGTTAATGATCTTTCCTATGGGGAAATAGAGTCACTATTCCGCAAATAAAACCAAATTTCAAAGTTGAAATAAGGGCCCATTTCCTCTAAAAAACCGGTGGCAACTCATTTTTAAGCCAATCATAAGCTTTTTGAAGTTCACAGGGAGAGTTGGAATTCAAAGAGAAATTCTAGTATTCTACTAATTCTTTTTCTTTCTACTCTAAAGAAAAGGTGGGACCTATAAAAGACATGTCCAATTTTCTGCCTTTTCAGGGGTTCCATCTAAGGGTCTAATCGAGCCAAGTCGAGTCAATATAATACACTACTTGAGCTCGACTCAATTAACTTAGAAAATTGCTACTTGAAACTTGATTCAAGTTTTGTTTTTCAACTCGAACTCGACTGGAGGAGATACTTGACATACTCCAACTCCACTTGATCCCAATTGAGCCAAAATCTAGCTCAAGGCTTAAGCTTGAACTCGAGATTGAATCAAAACTAACATGTATTGAGACCAATTTACTCATCTTATTAACTTGATATTAATTGCCATTGAGTATAGATTTTATTAAAAAGAATAACAAGTAGAGAATAGACTAAAGAAAATATAACGGTCCTAAACCATCTCAAACAGAACAAAAAATGAGAGTTAGCCCATTGCCACTCTTCCCCAATACAGCAAAGAATGTCTACATGGAAGCACCCAAACAAACTATTACAAAACTGTGATTTACTAGTATAAAGCACATTAAAACACAAAGGATACAACATCCAAGGCTTATGACCTCTACTAGGAATAGACCTAGCCCCGAGAAAGAAAGCTACGATATTTACTAGAGTTGGACTCCAAGGTGTTAATAAGTGCCTTGATCAACCCCTTAAGTATGGTGGTCCTATCAAAGAATTCTCAAGGATATTTCTCAAGTCAACTGAGCTCAATTCAGTCTTAATCCATATATATTGTGTGGGTTCAGCTACATGTATCCTATATTATATTCTATATGTGACTTTAAGCATAAGGTTGAATATACTTCTACATTATGTAATCAGTGAGGAGTTAGTTGCAAGGAATTTGTCTGTATCTAATAAATTGAGTCACAGTAATACCCTTTGAATCTAGCTCTTACCTAATACTTTCTAGATCCTAGATAAATTTGTACTAGTCATAGCTTTTCATCTATCTTACAGTGAAAGTATCCTTACAAAAGCAATAAAATTCTTCTTATCTTAATCAAATAAAAACATTTCTAGACTACTTATTTTTTCCCCATTTTTTAAGAGTTGCAAATTAAACCCAACAAGGCACTAAAGTCAGGTTGAGGCAAAGGATGGAATAACTATCATTTCATAGCATGCATAAAGGACACAACCTGAGGCTCAACAGATTAGATTAAGAAAATATTTAACACTAGAGGGTTCTTTTGGATTGTGTAAGGGTTATTTGTTGATATTTAAGAAAAGAAAGAAAGAATGAAACAAGAGTTTGTTTCCATCTTAAACAAACTTACAAGGGAAACAACTATGCATCAAGTAGCAGTTGCCTTCCAAATTAAAACTATGGCCTAGAAGATAATTTTCATGACAAGGTAAGAAACTGTTAAATACCAAGCTACTTTAACTTTAGAGTCTAGTCTTGATATACTTGGTATTTCCTTCCAAGGTTTACCCTAGGGCTACAATTGAATGGAGCTCCATTTGAATAGTTTGAATATGAAGGCAAGCTTTTAGTTATTTGAACTTGAGATTGACTAATAAAAAGTTTGACTCAAAAGCTTGTGAGCCTGGCTCAATTAACATACATACATACATGTATATTATAATATATTTTTATATTATTTATAATATAAGAATGTACTATATGTTATAATATAAATATATATATATATATATATACATTTTAGAGCTTTTAAGCCAACTTCAGCTCATCGAATATTTAATTGAAGTGAGCTCAAATAAGGAAATGGAGTTCAAATCGAAATTGAACTCTCAATGTTAACAGTCTTTTAGTTAAACCAAGTCATCAATACATGCATAAGTTGGGCTTGACTCAGCTTGATTGCACCCCTATTCTCCCCTTCTATAAAGGAGAGGTGTAATGGACCATACTGCCCGCAAGCTGGCAGTATGGCCCACATATTTATATTTATATTTATTTAATAATATGTATATACATATAATATATATGTATATAAATTTTTATTTTTAAATTTTATTATACTATTTTATTCCAATTTTTATTGTAATATTTTATAATTTTATTTTATTATTTCATATGTAAATAATTGTATACATCAAAATTAATATAGAATAAAGTCTTAAGATTATTTTTTTCAATTTTTATCTATCTTGTTAATTTATTTTAACTTTTTCATTATTTTTTTTCAATTTTTCTAAAAAATTTCCTAATCCAACACGGCACAAGCCCAGATGCCGTGGGCCATGCTGAGACTCCCTTTCAAGGGTTCCGGGCTAGGTAGGCACAGACCGCACAGGCCCGCATAACAACTTGTCCGGGTTGTCTATTTTCAAGCAGGTCACCCTCAAAAGTAGTTACACCTCTACAAAGGAATTTATATCCTTGCAAAATAAATGGGTTGTCTATTTTCAAGCATTTCCTCCATAACAACTTGTGGATGCATCTTTTATTTTTGGGAAACAATTTATGCCTACCATTTAGGTATAGTTTTTCAAATGAGGAAATTTTAGTTCAACAAGTTCTTTTGAAAAAACTTGATCAATGCTAGTATAGTTTAGTAAAAATGTTGGGTTTAACTCTCATGTTGAATAGAGTTTATAAATCAATTCAACAAAGACTTAACCTCAACTATTTAAGGTCAGCACTAGAGATTGCATATCAAAATTGTATTTTACAATGTTTTAAAAACCAATCAAAAATGAAACTATTGTGATCACCAGTTTTTGGGTTAGCGGTTCGACCGTCCGAGTCGAACAATTTGGATGATTTAAATTATTAGGGCAAATTTTGGTATTAGTCTTTTAGACTTTTAGGTTTTATGAGAAAAGAGAGATTGTGGTTGTAAGCTGAGAAAGAAAGAAAGAAGAAAGAAGGAAAACAAAGAAAGGAAGATGAATAAAGAAAAAAGGAAAGGAAGGAGAGAAAGGAAAGAATGAAAGGAAGGAAGGAAGGAGGGAAGGAGGGAAGGAAGGAAGGAGGGAAGAGGAGATTCGACCTTCACTAGCGATGATGATGGCGATGGCAACAATAGAAACACAGATCTCAAATTTGAGATCTGAGGTCTGAGATCTCAGATCTCAGATCTGATTTCTCTCCAGTCTCCAACCTCTACAATCTTTTGTTCTTCTTCTTCTTCTTCTTTTTTATTGTATCTAGATCTAAGATCGTTCTTGTCTCAAATTTGAAATTGTTCTTCTCTCTTTCTGCTATACCTGCAAACCACTGTCTGGGTCAAACAAGTTGACGGTTCAATCGTTTGAATCAGCATTTCTCTAACCAAGCCAATGGGTTTTGGTCTAGGAACAAGTTAAGGGTGAAATGTAACTGATTGCCTGGATGGTTTCTGGGCCAGACAATCTGACCATCTGAGTCAATGATAGTTCAAAAACACTGATATTTTATTCAAACAGAAATTTTTAAGAGTAAGATAATTAGGATAATGAAAACCTACAAATGGGAACAATTAATCAAAGATTGAAGAACTATACTTCTCCCTTAACCACCCTTAGGCTAGCATATGTTTATAATTACGAAAATTCTATTGCAAAATTTAGTTCATTTTTTCTTTTTCCTTTTTGTACTGTTCTAACTTTCAAGATAGAGTTCATTAAAGAAACACTATATGTTTATGTTTGAACTTCATAGAAGTGAGAGTATTTTGTGCCAAAAATTTTATATGAGATGATATCGAAGGAGATAGAGAACCGTGATTATTTCAAGAAACAATAGAGAAATATGGAATAGATTAAGGAAAAAAATGCATAGATGAGAGAGAAACTACTAAGTTCACCTACTCTAATTCTAATGGGGTCCCAAACCCATATCCTTGCAAGAAAAAAAGAGTATATGTCAATAATTATAGTCAAAACTACTAAGTAGCCTATAACTTGGATTCATGTTGTATAGCAATCACTAAACCAGAGTAATAGCACCAATTTGTTGAGGGAGTGAGTGATTGAATGCATGAGAGAGAAAGAAGATTAACCTTTTATTTTTGTATCATGCATATGACCAACACCAAATCTTAAAAAGAAATTAAGGTTACAGGTCATTTATCCTCCTAAAAGAAAATATCATTTGCACAAATCCTAAATAAAAGCAATCAAAAAATTCAATAGGCAAGAATGTTCACTCATAGGCTAGTAAGGTTGGTCAACTTGGCAACTAGGGATGATCATGGGCCGGGCCTGGACCAGGCTTTGTACTTATGATAAGGGCTATAGCTTAGGCCTGGGCCCCTACTCCGTTCGGCATTCCGGGCCTGAAACATAAACCCTAGCCCAGGTTCATATGGGCATGGGCTGGGTTAGGCCTGATTCCGGCTCAATGTCACTCATATATAAAACATTATATATGTATATATTAAATGACATGATATGCATATAAATTTATTTTATGCATTATATAATAAAATATTATATATAATACAAATTATACATGTCATGTTATAATATTTATATATAAAATATATAATATAATATAAAATAACATATATACATATGTATATATTATAAACAAAATGTGTAAATTTAAATATATGCGGGTTGGGTCGGGCTTAAAGTATTAAGCCCAAGCCTGGCCCTAAAATTTGCGGATCTGATGTGGGCTCAGGCCTGAACACAAAACCCAGGCCCAAGCCCGGAATTTCCAGGTAGGGCCGGGCTGAAATGATCACCCCTATTAGCAAGGGCAAGTAACCATCATACAACTCTCCTGTGAACTTATTTCACATAAAACAGTAAAAGATAGTTGTTATAAGTTAAAAGGTGAACCTTACATAATAATTATTATATAAATTAAATAGTTAAGTTAAAAGTTTATCCACAATAAAGTTATAACCAATAAAGCACAATATACACCAATATAGTTTATGTAAAAAATCTACAAAGTGCATAACCAATGATTTCATGAAAATCTACAAAAACACTAAATGGTGAGGATAAAAGCTAGCAAAGTTTCATTTGTAACGCTGAGATAGATCAATAATGCCCAAGATGCCAAGGAAATTGAATGGTAATATTGAAAATGGAACCTACAAAAATAGAATTATTAAATACAAACCTTTTCCGGTGAAGTCAAAACTAGAAAATAAGAATCAACATCAATTTGGTGAAATGAAATGTGTATATGGAGATAAAAAGATCAATTTGTGATGGAAAGAGACAATCTTAATTTTCTTTTTCTCTTTCTACAAAGTCAAGAAAAGAACAAAATATTAGTTCATGTTAAAGATTAAAATAGATACAAACTAAACACAATGTAATTAACGAAAGGAAGGAACTTACAAAAAAGATTGAAACAAAAACAAACTAAACACAATGTAATTAACGAAATGAAGGAACTTACAAAAAAGATTGAAACAAAAACAAACTAAACACAATGTAATTAACAAAACGAATGAACTTACTTTGTTCTTCTTCTTCTTCACTCAATGAATATTACAATACCAATCTATGCCACTAAATAAAGTTTACACCATGTCAAGAGAGAATGAAGCATGATAAATATCAACGACTCTACTCCTAACACTAAAAGTAGCTTTTGAAGCCATTGTGGTGATAGGAATAGCCAAAATTTCTCAAGCCATCTTGGATAAAATACAATACTTTAAATTATTTACTTTCCACCAATGCAAAGCATTAAAATTAGTTAAACCTCCTTCACGTATGTAGCAACTCCCTTCTAGATAAATATCTAGATTAGAACTTTGTGGTTGAACAGTTTCATTTGCTCTTACAAACTACGCAAATTTTACCCAACCCAAAGATGAAGATTGTACACTTGTAGTATTAGAATTAAATAATTGAGTTTCATCACTCTATTCACCATTGTTAGAATGATATTCAACCACATGTTCCCCTTAAAGTTCGTACAAAGCATCTTTAACTCTTGTAAAATTCTCTTGAGCTTCTTTCTCTAGATACATTCTAGGAAAATAAAATTCAATCACCCTCATTTTTCGCCCTGGATCCAAGATGGTAATACAGACATCAACAAATTACATTCATCTCTATACTTGCCAAACTTCTCCATTATCTTTCTAACTATTGCTCAAATAAAATCATTTTCATCTTGTGGCCTTTTATCTAGCATAACTTTCACCTTATAAACTCCATTAAGAAACAAATTTGAAGTTGGATAGTCACTCCTATAGATGATATTAGTATCATTGTTGAACACTTCCAAAACTTCACAACCTTTTTCCGCTTTATCCCAATCTTCAACACTAGGACAACAAAAATAATGTGGCTCTTGGTCTCTAAACTTGGAAATACCTCTTTAATCTTGGATGTAGTAGATATCATCTCATATGTTGAATTCCAACATGTTTGCAATCAAGAATAAGCCTCCTATATATGTGGCAATTGCAATTGTTATACGATCGCTAAAAACACTTTGATTAATATAATGAACAAACTCATGTATATCCACAATTATGTCCTTAATTCAGAAAAACATTAAACATGGAACAACTTCCCTCCACAACGTAGCATCTTTCTTTTTTATAAGTTTCCTTCAAAATCCTTATTGCTAAATTATTACTGAGCATTATTAATTGAAAGAATATAGACACTATTCTTAATTCCCCATTCCTTCAAATCCTTATAAATGCTATATACAATCTCAACACCATGAGGAGGAGGTATATAGACAAAGTTGGGAACATGTTTATGCAATTTCCAATTAGAATCTATGAAGTGTACTATAATAGATATGCGCTCAAAATCTTCTAATTTTTCAACTTCCATAAATCTATTGGCAAACTAATCCTAGTGACATTCTTCAAAACTGTCTTTAATTTATTTACTTTTCTATATCGTACACCTTTACACAATCATTTTTATTAGTGTTGTGTGGCATCCTTTCCCATTCGAGCATCATGTGCCTCTACATCATATTAAAGCCTTTCTCTTCTAAACTAAAAACAGATGTTCATGCTTTAGTACCCAATGTGCAATTGACTTCCTCATCTTTGCCATGTCAAATTTTCCATCTATAAGTTCAGAAATTGAATTTACTTCACAATTTGCACCCACAAGCTGAAAATTAATTCTTTGTTGTTGTTTTTTATGTAACTTTTGCCTTAAGTCCTCAAGCATCTTTCAAAGTGAGTTGTACTCTTAATTGCAAGGGTAGAAAGCTTCACTTCTTTGAATTCTAATCGAACTTTAGATGTTTTTTCTCTGTTTTTTTTCTTTTCAAATGGATTGTCGTTCTCATTATCTTCTTGATTACCCTCTCTATTTGCATCAATGGCATTAGTGGCCAGTTCTTATTAGCGTTACCTACCTCATTTTGACTTTCAAATGGATTCTCAATTGGCTAAACTAGTGTAAAAGAACCCTCTCATATAGTATATGACATACCAATTATAAAAGTAAAAACAATCCAATTACATTTTCTAAAGAGAATCATCATGCATCTAATTTTAAATAAAACCAAATCCAAATGGAGATTGATCCATTAAAGCAATGAATACCCATTTAATAAAAAGGTAAAGTCTAAAACAACTTGAAACAAGGCAATGAACAAAAAGAAATTATTGGGAACTCTAATTAATACTAATAATCCAAGTCCAAGCACCATTAGACCTTCAAGCACAACTTTTGCAAATCCTTGATATGTAGGTTGAAGGGAAGGGAGATCCATCATATGGATGGCTGAATCATGTAGGGTGGCTGGGTGAAATTTCAAAAATTTTCTTTTTCCCTTCCGGAAATCCTATTCCTTGCTTTTAGAAAAACTACATTTTTCAATGTTCGTTCTTGAAGCAAACCGGACCAGATCTGAAACCAAGATTGCGGGATATACCTGATACAGAATCCACAAAAGTAGCTTCCAACGTAGGTGTTCATGCCTAAAGATGTCACCAAATCCCACCTCCACTAAAGATGATACAACTTAAGATGAGGCAGGATCAGCAAAGCAATTCTTTAGCAAGAATTGCCATCCTTTAGCAAGGATCACATAGGGGATGTGGGCACAACTTCAGATCTAATTCTTTTGGCAAGAATCAGAATCAAGAACTATTCTTGATCAGTCCAAGAATATAGAGATTGAACTGGGTAGGATGGCAAGAGCAGAGAGAAGATATGGATTCAGCAAAAGTGTTTAATAGAAGGATTTCACCCTCTACTTATAACCTCTCTGGATTAGCTTCCTAATCCTACCAGGAAAGCATTCTTTGATCATAATTTTTATTTGGATCTGAACTCTTAAATGGATAAGACATATCTTATCCTCTTGCTGATTTAGAAGCAGATCTAACTCAAATTCACCCACTTTTAATTAATCTCATTAACACAATTCAAATTGGGCTTTAAGCCCATTAAGTTATTAGGCTTACTTCCCTTTTAAAATGTTGGCTAGCTTGACTCTCTTTGTATGGTGTGAGACCCTAACATTGATTTCCACAAAAGCCATATGGGTCCAGCCTAGCCTCTATTACAAGGCATGGTCAAATTCACTACTAAAGACAGTGAATCCCTAAGCCCATCAGTATGGGCTCTTAGCAGGCCCAACATTTACACTAAATGGTCATTGGGTTCATCCACCTTATGAAGGCCCAAGGACTATGGACTTAAGTGAGATTAGCCCATCAGGTCTACAAGCCCTAAATGATCTTACACTTAACGTCTCAGCCCATAATGATCAAACACTACCCGACAAGAGAGGACCTCTCCCTCGGCTATAAGGTATAGTGTTGCACTCTCTACTTCCATGGATCTCGGGAATTAAAACCTTTTGCAAAAATTTTGTGAAACCATAATATATATATATATATATGTATATTTTTATATAAATATATTTTCCAAAACAAATCTCAATAAGTTTGAAATCAATTGCCAGTAGTTTAGTTCACTTTGTCTAACAAAGGGGATGATTCTGTCACTATGATCACCCACTCAGATAAATTCTCAAACTGTCCCAACATACCCAATTTTTTACTCCCGCTAAGGATCTCACTGATTGGCATATCAAAGACACCCCAATCCAACACCTAGTGCAGTACCATAATCGAGTCTAGGGGTTAGGTGCAACTTTCCAATTTTGCCCATCTGCCTCCAAGGTCTAGGGCATAATTGAAAATGGTTCGATTTAGAGTTTCAAACAAACCCACACTACATGTGCTTCATGTCTCACCCTGGTAGCTGAGACAAGCCACCCTAACCGACTTGACAGCACATTAGTGTCAGCTTTGGCAAGATAAACCTCCCCAGGTCTATCCAATGATTGTGAAAATTCTAAACTGGCACAAGTTTCATAAGTGTTCGGTTTAAGGGTATTACATAGAAACACACTATAGTAACATAAATCAATTATGTACTAATATTCATTTACAATAAATGTCAAAAGTACATCAATCTGATTGGAGTTAAGGGCATACACTGTCTAACATAGGTACAATCAAAGAACCCAAATCATCAACAACAAAGATCTACAATTACAAATAAACATCATAGATAGTACAAATTTAAATCTAAAAAAAATACTAGAAAACTACCATCATATTTACTATCAAAATGTGTTGTGCTATTAGCAAGGAGTGATTAACTAGTTAGTTGGCTAATCAACAACTACACTAGCAAATGTAAGTATGCATGTTGTAAGAGTTTTGATTGTCATCTTTTAAATTGGAAAATTTTGAATTGTTGAAAATCTTCTAGTCATTAAAATCCAATCCTTATAATGCACCAAATTTATCTTCTTTAGGTAGGTGATTCCATATTTATGTCCAATAATCTATATTAGTACTTATTAAGAAGTTGACACAAGTGATGTGGACAGAAAAACAAGTTATATGTAGCACTTCAAGTGTATAACATTGAAAACAATAAAACAATGAAACAATTTGGATTTTTTTCTATAGTAACAATGGCGTAAAGTTGGCCTCTCACACAGGCACTCAACAATAAAGGGATTGGAAGGTGTCAAAATGGGTTGACTCCTCAAAACTCAAGTTCTAATACTTGAAAACCCTAGTTAGGGATGAGCTATAGCTCAAACAAGAGAGAATGAACCAAAAAAGACCATTAAAAAAACAACCCCCTTCTTTTTTATAATACTCAATGGCTTGTTAGAGAAGCCAACTAAAATATTTACACAAAAGTCCCTAAAATGTTTTTCCTTCACAAATAACTCCTTAAGAATAAAACTAACTTCAAACAAACCCCCAAAAGATAAGTTTTGTTACAAAAAGACCCAAGAAACCAAACCCAACAAATGTACCCAATTGTCCTTAACCAGAATCTATATTATAAAATTGACAAAAATACCCTTAGGCCCAAATTGTCAACAAAGCTACCTAAAAACAACAATTTGGGATCTATTACAAAAAACATACAAATAAAAAATACATTCACATTTCTCTCTTTTCTTTTTCTTCTTTCTTTTTCTTAGCCTTGCACATGTCTCCATCTAACTTCATAAACTCTTCCTCATTAATTCAAGAATTTACAATTGTTGGTTTTCCTTTCCATTTGACCAAGAACCTAAAATAGGCCACATTTTGAGTGTTAGTGACTTAAACATCTTCTACACCTTTTACTTGTTCAAACTCATTAAAATTGTTAGCCCTTTTTGTTTGTCCTTAATCAACCTTTGTTGTTGGTTTTAGATATGGACAAATAAACCGATAGTTCGATTACATATGGATTGTCCCCAAATCTTTTCAACTCTAGATATGATTGAATATTTTTTAAATTCAACTTGTGGTAACTCTCAACAAAAGACCTCTCAAGCTGTAAATAAACCATGCCTAGACTGCTCTCATGAAATTCTTTCGTTCAGTGATGCTTATCCTTAGCTTCTTTATAACTTCAGTTTTTTTCTTTCATTTTTTGTCGAACGTTTTCTTAAATCTCTCAAATGGGTTCAGATAAAGCCTCAACATTATCACTCACTTGCTACAACCTTGTTATAGAAACTAGACTAACAACTTTAGGTGACTAACCGTACATAACCTCAAAAGGAGTCTTCCATGTAGATTTGTTAATTAAATTGTTGTAGGCAAACTCAACTTGTAGGCATTAGGATAAGATCCCATTGTTTCAAGTAATCTTCTACTAAACTCTTTAACAAGTTTCCCAAGTTTTGGTGAACCACTTCAATTTGTGCATTTATTTGTGGATGAAGTGTATTGTTGTATTGTAGGCTAGCACCCATACACTTTCATAAACTTCTACAAAAGTGGCTAAGGAATCTTGTGCCATGGTTTGATGTGATAGATCTTAGCAATCCATGCAACCAAACAACTTCTTTAAATAAATAAGTTAGCTCCATGAGAAGCATCAAAAATCTTTTAGCCACCAATAAAGTAAGCCATTTTAGAGAAACAATCAACAACAAAAATAAAGTCATTACCCCTAGTTGTTCTTGGCAATCACAACACAAAATCCATAATAATATTAGTCTATAGTGCTTTTGGTATGGGTAAGGGAAGATATTTGATGTTGCCTCTTAGATGTTAGACACTTGTGACACCTATCAACATAGTATAACACATTCTTTGATAGCTTTAGCCAAAAGTATCTTTTGAAAACCATTTCAAGTGTCTTCTTGTAACCAAAATATCTCTTACAATGCAAATCAACAATGAGTAACACCTTTAAAGACCTTAATGGCATGCATAACCTATTGCCCAAGAATAAGTAACTACAATTCCACACAAGCTTGGCTTGAATGTCCTTGTCACCTATTGTATAGATTTAAGAAATAGGGCCAAAATAGGGATCATCTTGGTATTGGTATTTGATGAAGCTAAAATTAATCCATAACATTAGTAGACATTGTGATCCCAAGTAAACTCTCTTACTAAGTGCATTGACTACCCATTTTTGCTATTCAGCCTTATGCTTCAAAGAAAAATTATATTCTTGTAGAAAACCAACCCATTTAGCATGTTTTCCCTTTATGTTCTGCTAAGAGTTAAGGTGTTTCAATGTTCATGATCTAAATACAACAAAATCTCCCATTGGATAAGGTAATGCCTCCAAAACTTCTAGGCCTATGCAATGGCAGAAAACATAACTTAGCATTATAAGTGGATACCTCCTAGTATTATTGAGTTTCTTGCTAAAGTAAGCAACTAGACGCCCTTTTTTAGCTAAGGACAACCCCAACCCCAACATGAAACACATCACATTCAACTTCAAATAGCTTGTTAAAATCAAGTAAAGATAGTACAAAAGCCTTGGTCATCATCATTTTTAGCTCTTGGAAGCTTTTCTCAATTGGGGGTCCAAGTAAATACCTCCTTTCAAGCACTCAATAATAGGTGCCATAATAGTGCTAAAATTCTTTATAAAATGATGATAAAATATTGCTAACCCATGAAAAACTATAAATTTTGGTTGTTTTTGGTGTTGGCACTATTGAATAGCTTGAACATTTTCTTGATCCACTTCAATCCCCTTGGCTAAAACAACATACCCCAAAAACACCACTTGATCTATTATAAAACTACACTTTTTTAAATTTATACATAGCTTATTTTGTCTTAAGACTTATAAGACTATCCTCAAGTGTTCTAAGTGACTATCATGATCTTTATTGTGGATAAGTATGCCATCAAAGATACCACAAATTTCTTTATAAATGGCCTTAAGACTTGGCTCATGAACCTCATAAAGGTATTAGGAGCATTAGACAACCCAAATGGAAAAACCAGTCATTCCAAAAGACCTTTCTTAGTCTTGAATGCAGTTTTCAACTCGTCCCCCGCTTGGATATGAATTTGGTGGTACCCACTCTTCAAATATATATTTGAAAAGACTTGTAAGTTAGTCAATTTGTCTAATATGTCATTAAGGTGGGGTATGAGAAACATATATTTAAATACAATCTTGTTAATAGAATGATTGTGAATACACATGCACCAACTACTAAGCATGAGCAAAGCTGGTATAACACATGGGCTTAAGCTCTCATGGATGAACCCTTTCTTCAACAACTTTGTTACTTGCTTTTAGAACTCCTCATTCTCTTTAAGACTCATTCTATAGTGGGGTAAGTTATGTAGTGTTGTTCCCAACATTAAATCTATATGATGTTGTACATCCCTTAGGGGAGGAAAGGCATTTGGTAATTCCTCAAGTATCATCACATCAGCATGCTCATGAAGTAGCTTCTTCACCATCTTGGGAACAAGTGTTTCATCGCTTACTTCTTTTGTAACAAATACATAAACACCATCCAAATTCCCATAGTGAATAGTCATATGGTCAAATTGCCATGGGTGTCCATAAGAATATGACATGCATCCATTAGGACATCACACCATACCAATTATTCAAATGTATTACTAATAGAAAAATTAACAAAGCATTTAGAAGAAACTTTTACCCCATTTCTTTTGTTAAACCACAAAATACGATAGGGCTAGGGGTGTTGAACAGTCTTGAGCTACAATTTATCTATCATCTCTTGAGAAACAGGATTATCACTATTCCCACTATCAATAATCAAGTTACACAACTTCCCACTAATTAAATAATGTGTTCTAGAAATATTCTTTCACAACAAGTCCCTAGGTAGTGGTTCTTGAGGTGCAACTATGGAGTGTCATATCACTAGAGCTTCACCCTCAACGTCCCTTTCCAATTTTTCTTCCTCTAAAGCATTAGCTTCAATAGTTTTAGCTATTTGTCCATTCTCAACATGGCTTATATCATTTTATTATTCATTAGTAGCTTCATCAATCAAATGTGTTTGCCCTCCAATCCTTCTCTTAGGACATTCACTGGAATGATGTTCCAACTCCATACACCTAAAACATCTAATAATAGATTGCCCTTGATTGATATTTGTTACATTTGAGGTTCCTTAGACTGTAGGCCATGTTTGGTTGATAACATGGCCTCTATCAGCATCAACAGTTCGAATTACTGATGAAGATGGACCTTGGACAACACATAATTTTCGTCATAAGCTCCAACTCAATTGAGCTTCTTCCTTCAAAGCTAGTTGATATAAATCTTTTACCTTATACAAGCAATATAGGCTAACTTGATCATGTATTGGCAACCTCAAAACATTGTCTATGTAATCCTATTTGTTATTAGTGTAATGAAATATTACTTTGAAGAGCTAATCTATTAAACTCTTTTGTATGCTCCTTTACACTCTTTTCCTGATGATTTAAGTTTTCCACCTCTTGACAAAGAGTTTGCTTATAATCCTATGGTAAGAATTGTGATTTTAGCTCCTCTTTCATTCTTCATCATCAAGGTTAGTTTTGTCATTTAATATTTAATAATATAAAAATGGCACATGTGGCCACTTCTTTTATTGTCACAAATTGAGGGAAGGTATTTATGTTATAAATAAAAGTACAGGTTAAAGATAGTGTTAGAAAAGTGAAGGGAGTTTCATAAGTACCCAAAAAAACCTTTTATTTATTTATTTATTTATTTTATCTGTAACCTTTCACGGCGGAGCTAACAATTTGGCCCATCTTTTAGCCCATGAGGTCGAGTATCCTGGTAATGGTTTCATGTTTTCCACCCACCACTCGTTATGGCTATTTTCTTTGATGTGTATTTCAAGTTATTTTGTGAATAAAGCTTCAGCTTTCTTACTACAAATAAATAAATAAAAAATCCCTATTACATTGGGATAACGAAAAGTCGAAAACCATAATGATCAAGATGAAGATGATGGTGATGATCTTCAATCTAACGATAATGGCCTTAATAATCTATGTTACTCTTTTAGTGTAGGTCTGCATCTTAGGTTCAGCCCAAACAGAAGTAGGAACAGCTCAAGCGTATTACCAAATGTATTGGGCCGAGGCTAAATCTGATGGAATTTTGGCTGGATCCAGCCAAGTTTTAGCCCAGCCTACAGAAGTTCGAGCTGTTGTAAACCCACCTGAAAACCATGAGGAAGCTGGATTTAACGATGAAGACAAATCCATGATTTTTCTCCCTTTTGCCAATAGTTTACTTTAAGTGTTATTAGTCCACATTGAATTATTCTGATTTCAATGGATTCTGAGACTGGAGTTGCTCAGAATCAGAACCACTTTCTCTACCATGTGAATGTGATTTCCTCTTTTGGCAGCCTCTAGGCTTTATCTGACATGTGATTTCTGGACTCCATTGAAAATCATCCCAATTCCCAACGTTAATTCATAAAAAAACAAAACCAAAATCACTCTACAAGGCCCATTTCATGAGAATTCAGCCAAGTCTCTCTCTCGTATAGAAAAAGAAAAAATTCAGAAAAAGTATTTACTTAATATTCAAGTAATTATGGCAAGTAGTGAAGAAATTTTCTCTTTTTTTTGAACTTTTTATTTTTTTTATTCCATGTTATTTTTTTTAAAGAATTAATGAGATTCTCTCCTTCTCCATAAAAAATTATCTAAAATCTCTTTCTTTCACCCACACGTTCCCAACAATCTCCACTCCTAAAACTTATCCTAAACTACCTCCCCCATTTTCTCCTAAATCATCTCAAATTCTAATTTATCTCCTAACTTATCTCTAATTTACTAGAGAATTTCTCTCTAAATTATCTCTAATTCCTATTTATCCTCTTTGCCACTTTTTATCTATATACTAGCAGGGACATGTGCGATGCATGGGAAAATTTGAAAGATTTAATAATTTTATTTTCATTTAATGTTGTTATAAAAATAATTATTGTTAATTAAATATGAATAAATATTTTTTAATAAATTTAGTTTTATTAATAATTTGTAGTAATTTTAATAATTTTTATTCTTTTTATTATTTTTAAATGAAATTTTGATTAACTTTAAATAAATAAAAATAATTATAAAAGCTAACAATTTTATCAATTCCACTAATAATTAAGAATTATATAGGAATGACAACGGGGAGGGTTCAGGGCAGGGCACCCCATCAGGGGTGGTAACGAGATGAGCTTTTCACGAGCTGCTCGAGCTCAGCTCGTGAAAAGCTTGGTTTGGCTCGATTTCAACCGAGCTCAAGCTCGAGCTTGAGCCCAATTTAGTGGCTCAATTATTAAACGAGCCAAGCTCGGCTCATGAGCCTCACGAACCGACTCGAACATATATATATATATATATATATATATAAAATTATAGAAAATAATATATATAATAAAAATATTATAATTACTAATTATTATAATTTTTAATTTTTTTAATTTAAAATAAAATTTTTTTATATATAATTTTTATTTTTATAAAATATTTTTTTTCTCAAAATCGAGCTCGAGCTCAAGGTTCTGGCTCGAACTGAGCTCGAGCCTGATAATATTCGGCTTGGCTCAGCTCGAATCCACCCCTACACCCCATCCCTTTCCCTGCCCCATAGTCAAGACACTTTACCCCATCCCTGCTCCGTCCCCAGTGTCACGCGGGTTCAGGGCAAGGTAACCACTCCTCAATGTCAGGCGAGTTCAGGGGCAAGGCACCCCACTCCTCATTAAGGATGGAGAATCCTCGAATTTCCATGTCTCATCCTCAGTATTGGACGGGTTCAAGTTAAGGTGTAAATTGGGTTGTGCTGGGTTGGCACGACACGACCCGCATGTGAACCACACAAAGTGCAAGTCGTGCCATGCTTGGCCCACGAGGTGTCCCGGGCCATGCCTCCCTCCTCTAGGATAATTTGGGGGGTCAGTTTGGCATGGCCCATAGCCCGAGCCCGCACGGGTCCGTGTTGTGCCATGGGTTGGAATGGTCCATGGGCTAGGCCTTAGGCCAGGCCATGTCGTACACCATGCCAAGCTCAAGGCAAGGCACCCACTCCCCGTCCAAGGTTTTTAAAATTGGACTGGATAGGGAACCATTCTGGGGTCGACCGATCCGACTATTTGGTCTGAACGGATGACCCGCTTTGACAAAAAATTAGAAAAATAAAAAAAGGACAAAAACTGTTGTCCAAGTTGACGGTTCGACCGCCTAGGTCAGTAGTTCGCTAACCAAATAAACAGTTTTTGGATAAAAAGTGGTTTTGAGGTGAAACGGTGTCCGATTCCCAATTTTTTGGTCTAACCATCTGGTTTGGTCTAGTTTTGAAAATACTGTCCACGTTAACCCAATATTCAATTTGATGATAGAAATGATCAAAATGATATATTGAGTATCAACCACATGGTAAATTTCTATTAATGTTAATTGAAAGATTTTCCATTCAGTCATACCTTAATCCCCATCACCGACCCTGACCTCGATCATGAATTCCTATTAATCCTCGTCCCCGCCCCCGCCCAGCCAAAACAATCCCCATCCCTAGCCCCATTGGGTCGGGGAAGTCAGGTCCCCATCGGGGATGGGGAAATTGACATCCCTAAAAGTGTGTTCTAATAAATGACCCTAATAGAAACACATAAGAGTATACAATTGTTTTATATTTTTAACTTTTTAAATAATTAATAATTATTCATATTTTATATACTACTTTTAATAAACATTTTATAATACAAAAATAACAATAATTAATTTCAGTTAGGTTTATTTATCAAACTGATAAAACCAACCAACCCAATTAACTCGACCCGAGTTGGTCGGTTTTCTAGTATTTTAGGTTGGCTTTGGTTCAAAAATTTTCCAATTCGACCAAGTTGAATCTGTTCCACTTTAGCCATTTGTAAACCGACCAAATTAACATTTTATATACTACTTTTAATAAACATTTTATAATACAAAAATAACAATAATTAATTTCAGTTAGGTTTATTTATCAAACTGATAAAACCAACCAACCCAATTAACTTGACCCAAGTTGGTCGGTTTTCTAGTATTTTAGGTTGGCTTTGGTTCAAAAATTTTCCAATTCGACCAAGTTGAATCAGTTCCACTTTAGCCATTTATAAACCGACCAAAATCGAACAACCTAACCATGGATATATATTAATATTTTATATTTTAAATATAATTTTTAATATGAAAAAGTGGGAATTTTCCCATATTTCTTAGTCTAAAATGTTTTATATCATAAATCCAATTTTTAAATTTATTATTTAATAATCGTATTGTAATTTTTAAAATGAAATTAAATTTTTAAGTTTAAATCTTTTGAACAAACTGACCAAACAAAAAAATCAACCCAAACCATTACAACTTGAGTGGGTTGCTTTTCACAAAAGGTTAGTCAGTTTTAGCTAACCAACTCCCTAAGACCAGGTCAATTTGATTAACCAAATAGCCTACGACTGCACTGAACCAACTCATGAACACTCATAATTTCAGCTAAATTAATACTCTTATCTCCAATAAATAACAATAGTTTAATCTCCAATAATTATTGAAAATTTATAGCAAAAATAGAGAATTATCGAAAATATATATAATGAAAACTACAATAATTACAAAAATATAATAATTACTAAAAATATATTAACTTAGTCAATAAATAGTATAATCTCAAATAATAGTTTAATCTCTACTAACTATTAATAAATAACTTATAACATAAACACAATAAGTACAATAAATTAAATTTCACAGATACAAGATCTACAATCTGCAATTTGCATAAATCAATTCTGCTATCTGTGATTAATTTGTTTCTTGTAGGTTTGCAAATTAACCAAGATCATCACACTACAGCCCTCTAATTTATTTTCTTGCTGATCTTGATTGTCTTTTTCGGTTGTAATTATTTTTTTGATCATATTCTTGAAATTGCAAATTGTTTTGGACACCAAACCCTAGGCCAAATTTGACCTAGTTTGGTCCAAATTGTTTGGACTGAACCAATGGTTCGATGGAGTCTATTCTCAGCCCCATGGGTCACGTTTCAGGTGACCTAAATTTGGTTATGAGCCCAAGGTTTGATGGCCTAACACAAGATGCAATTCGGCCCACCCTTGAAAAACCCTATTTTGCTAAGTTAAAGCAAAATCAACCTTATTTTAGCATTACAGCTATATGGGCCGAATTGCCTTTTGCAGTTTAGCTCATATACCTTAATAATATTATTTGATAATGTTATGGGCCTTAATGGACTGATGATGTATTAACTTTAATTATTTAGGGCTTTATAGTTTGTCAGTGATTGGATCAATTTTCATGCATGTGGATTTAAGTGATGTGTGATGTGCTTCGTACATAGGCCATAAGCACTTGACTCATGTTAATTCATTACTGGCTCTCTGCGGACACCATAGCTGAATGCACATCATTGCCATAGTGCTCCAAAGATCATTGGATGCTCTCCCTTCTCAATGGGCCCTAGATTAGCTTCCTCCTCAAGAGGAACCGTGTGGAACCCTAGCCGTTTTGGGCCCATTTGAATCTGGAGCCATTTTGGTTTGACCTAAATCAGATCTAGGGGTGTTTCAACTTGCTCCCTCTAGTTATATAAGTGCATGTAATATGAAAATTTATATGATGAATTCTCTAAAGGCCTTTCGTCATTAGCATGAAGATGGGTTGCATTGGCAATGAGGAGATGCACCATAAAATTGGGTTATCCATTTACTGGTCCAGTTTGTTGGATTGCTTCATAAGATGATAGGGGCATCATAGATCGATGTGGGAGGGGTCTATCCTAAAATGGAAAACTCTCTCATGGTACCTTAGGGTCTACGATATGATGGGTCAGCACTTATTGGACAGAAAGGTTTTACCTAAAATGGCAATGAACCTTGTCTGACAGAGGCCAAAGGGAAAGCTCATAAAATGAGTGGATATGATCATTCACAGAAAGTGGTGGGGCTTTGCAGCTGAAAGAGTTGGCTCCATGCACCTATGTGATTTCCCACATTTCTAGAGACATAACCGCGTCTCCGTCATTGAGATGGGAGGGAAATCTCAGAGATGAATAAAGGGAAATGGAACATAGATAAAAGACCTTTCTATGTAAATAACATGAATCAATTTTGGTTGTGGACTAATTTATGTTGCCTTTTATTAGATGATAGCAAGCTTAAGGGACCCAATTATGCTAACTGGTTTCGTAACCTTATGTTGGTTCTGACGTCAAAGAAATTGGACAAGATATCCAAAAACCCTACACCGAACATCCAGGTGATAGGGCTTCCGAGGCCCATAAGAAGGAATATCAAGAATGGGAGGAGAAGAACTCTCTTGCCTGGTGTTATATCATAGCCTCCTTAGACAATCCAATACAGAGACACTTCGATAAGATCAAAGTATCCATGGATATCATGGATAGTCTGAGGACAATGTATGAAGAGCTGAATCATTTTAATTGATAGAATGTCCTAAAATTGTTTATGACCACACAGATGTCTGAGAACCAATAGGTTCATGACCATTGTCTTAAGATGATGGGCTACATTAATGAACTGGAGGCTCTCAGCTCTAGGCTAGATGATGGCACTAAAGTTGATGTCGTCTTAAACTCTCTGCCTCCCTCCTTCAATCAGTTTATAATGAACTATAACATGAATAAGCTAAAGGTTAACCTTCAAGAACTCAACAATATGTTGCAGAGGGCTGAAGAACTGATAAAGAAGGATAGGCCGATAGCCATGCTTGTTGAAGGTGGCAAATCAAGCAAGAAAAAGAGGAAGGCTAAGAAGAAGCCTCAGAAGAAAGCTAGCAAACCGAAAAAGCAGAAAAAGGACAAGGGATCAGATGCATGTCATTTCTGCAAGCAGACCAATCACTGGTGTATTGACACTAGGGCTTCTACTCATGCATGTAACATATTGTAGGGGTTCAAGACAAGCAGAAGGCTGAGTGACGGAGAAGTGATGCTTTACTTGGGGATTTCTGCAATAGTTACACCTATAGCTATAGGAACTGTAGATTACTTTTCAGAAAAGGAATTGCTACACTTAAAGATTGTCTTTATATACCAACTTTGAAAAGAAATCTAATTTCTGTTTCAAAATTGTGCAATGATGGTTATTATATTTTGTTTAGTAATATGATTGCTATTAAACTGAATAAAAAACTCCTCGCTTATGGAGAACTTGAGAATGGTCTCTATGTCCTCCGTCCTTTTCTGGAAACAAATGTAACCGAAACTATGTTAGAAATAATCCGTAAGAAAATATCACATGATATAGTTAATCCCACATGCCTATGGCATTACCGACTTGACCACATTAATATAGATCGTATAACAAGGTTGGTAAAGGATGGCCCTTTAAATTTTCTAACTATAGAAGATTTACGGGAAAGCCTGAGAGATCTACGGTCACACTTGACATGCTACATACTGATGTATGTGGTTCCATGAATGTTAGGACACATAACCAACACGTTTATTTTATAAACATTACCGATGATTTCTCTTGGTATGGATATGTGTACCTAATGAGGCATAAGTTTGAATCTTTTTAAAAGTTTAAAGAGTTTAGACAAGAGGTCGAGAAACAGCTAGGGAGACAGATTAAGGCCCTTCAATCAGATCGATGAGGCGAATATCTCTCTGACAAATTCAGTGACTACTTAAAGGATAATGGGATTGTATCACAATTAGCTCTACCTGCTACACCACAATTAAATAGTGTATCGGAAAGGAGAAACCGAACTCTATTGGATATGGGGTCCGTTGACTTCTCATCCACTCGGAACTACCTATATCCTTTTGGGGATATGCATTGGAGACTGCAATATATGTGTTGAACTGGGTTCCAACCAAATCTGTTCCTAAAACTCTGTATGAGCTTTGGACCGGTAAAAAACCAAGTGTAAGACACTTGAAGATTTGGGGTTGTCTAGCACATGTTAAAAGAACAAGTGCTGACAAATTGAAATCCAAGACCAACCGTTGCCTATTTGTAGGTTACCCTAAAATCTCTATAGGTTACCTATTTTATAACCCAAAAGAGAAAAATGTGTTTTGTAGTCGAAATGCCTACTTCTTGGAAGAAGATTACATCCTAGACAATCATCGTCAGGAAATTGTTCTTGATGAGAAGAGCTCAAGAGTAGTGGGAGATGTCCCACAGGCTCTAGATCATACCCAACTTATAAGATCTACCCGTGCTTCTAGGCTTCCAATTCATTATGACTATGATCAAGAAAGTTACTTGATGAAAGCCACGATCAATAAGAAATATCCCCTGACTTATACAGAAGCTATGTTGGACATAGATTCCTTGAAATTGGTAGATGCCATGAAAGCTGAGATGAACTCGATGGAAACCAACAAGGTCTAGACACTTGTAGACCCATCCCCTAGGGTGAAAGAAATTGGTTGCAAATGGATCTACAAAAGGAAGAAGGGCCATGATGGGAAGATTGATACCTATAAAGCTCGTCTTGTAGAGAAGGGGTACACTCAATAAGAGGGATTCAATTATGAGGAAACATTTTCGCTAGTGGCCATGATTAAATTCATATGGATCCTGCTAGCTGTAGCAACACACTATGATTATGAGATTTGACAAATGGATGTAAAAACTGCGTTCCTGAATGGAGATCTTACTGAAGATATCTACATGTAGCAACCACAAGGTTTCATTGTTGCAGGTCACGAACACATGGTGTGTAAACTTAACCGATCCATTTATGGACTTAAGCAAGCTTTTAGAAGTTGGAACATCCGATTTGACTCTACTATCAAACAGTTTGACTTTGAGTAGAATTCGAATGAGCCCTGTATTTACAAGAAGACAGTAGGAGATAAGGTTGTGTTCTTGGTTCTATATGTAGATGGCATTCTACTCATTAGGAATGATGTAGGAATGTTAAATACAGTGAAGGTATGGCTTTCGCAGCAATTCTCTATGAAAGATCTTGGAGAAACCTCCTATATCTTGGGACTTCGACTCTATAGAGATAGATTGAAAAGGATAATAGGATTATTCCAGTATGCTTACATTGACAATATTGTCAAAAGATATAGCATTGAGAACTCTAAGAAGGGTTTTGTCCTTTTCAGACACGGAGTCACTCTCTCCAAGGGTATGTCTCCCAAGACTCCTGAAGAAATTGAGGGCATGAGAGAGGTTCCCTATGCCTTAGCCGTAGGGAGCATCATGTATTCCATGTTGTGCACTTGGCCAAGCATTGGCCAAGCTGTAAGTGTAGTAAGTAGATACCAGTCAAACCCAGGACATAGGGGTGGCAACGAGCCGAGCTTTTCACGAGCTGCTCGAGCTTGGCTCATGAAAAGCTCGACTCGGCTTGGTTTTAGCCGAGCTCGAGCTCGAGCTCGATCCCAATTCAGTGGCTCGATTAATAAACGAGCCAAGCTGGAGCCTACTAGACCTCGACTCATGAGGCTCGCGAGCTAACTCGAATATATATAATAAAATTATAGAAAATAATATATAATAAAAATAGTATAATTCTTAATTTTTAAATATAAAATAATTTTTTATATATATATTTTTATTTTTATAAAATATATAATAATATTTTTATAAAATATAAAACGAGCCGAGCCGAGTTGAGCTCGAGCTTATGAACTTTTGACTCGAGCTGAGCTCGAGCTCAAGGTTCTGGCTCAAACCGAGCTGAAGCTCAAGCTCAAGCCTTATAGAATAGTCTCAAGTTGAGCTTGAGCCTGATATTATTCAGCTCGGCATGGCTCGAATCCACCCCTACCAGGATAGGAGCATTGGACAGTTGTAAAGAACATACTCAAATACCTTCGGAGGACAAAAGAGTTTTTGTCTGATGTTCGATGGTAGTTTACTACAAATCGTCAGGTATACTAATACCGACTTTCAGTTTGACCTAGATGATAGAAAGTCTACATCTAGTTACATCTTTATGATGGGGCCCTATATAGTAAGAAAAATAGTCCACGACCCAAGCCAAGCACATTGCCATAAGTGAGGTTGCCTAATGAATGAAGTTGTTCATTCTAGAATTTGGAATCCTATCATATCATCAATTCCACTATTGTGTGACAACATTGGATCTACTGGAGATTGTTGTTAGAGGGGACATCCAGATTCAGAAGGTTGCATTAGCAGAGAATGTGGCAGACCCATTGACTAAGCCTCTAACACAAAAAGTGCTTGAGAAACACATGGATAGTATGGGACCGAGGCTTGTACCAGATTGGACCTAAGTGCAAGTGGGAGCTGTTAGACAGTGTATGCCCTTAGCTCCAATCAGATTGATGTACATTTGACATTTATTGTAAATGAATAAAAGTACATAATTGATTCATGTTATATCTAGTATGTTTCTATGTAATTACCCTTAAACTGGACACTTATGAGACTCGTGTTAGTTTAGAATGTTCACAGCCATTGAATAGACCTGGGGAGGTTTATCCTAACAAGGCAGACACTAACGTGCTACCAAGCCGGTTGGGGCAGCTTGTCTCAACTGCTAGGGTTAGACCCGAAGCACATGTAGTGTGTGTTTGCTTAAAACTCTGAACCAGACCATTTTCCAGTTATGACCTAAACCTTAGACACAAATGGGAAAAACTGGAAATTTACACCTAACCCATAGACTTGATTATGGTACTGCACTAGGTGTTGGATTCGACTGTCTTTGATATGCCAATTAGTGAGATCCTTAGCGGGGGTCAAAACCTGGGTGTGTTGGTGTAGTCTGAGAATTCACCTGAGTGGGTGATCATAGTGATAGAATCAGCCCCTTTATTAGACAAAGTGAATAATCTAGGACAACACTCTCTGATGGAAACCTAAACTGCTAGCAGTTGATTTCAAACTTTTTTGAGATTTGCTTTGCAAAATAAATAGATATTGCATTTTTATGAAAAAGGTTTGCAAAGGTTTTAATTCTCAGGATCCATCTTGAGAGGAGAGTGCGACACTGCACCTTGCAGCCGAGGGAGAGGTCCTCTCTTGTCGGGTAGTGTTTGATCATTATGGACTGAGAGGTTAAGTGTAAGACCATTTAGGGCCTATAAAACTGATGGGCTAATATCACTCGTTGAGAAGCACGAGTCATAAAACAAGAAGGTTAACAAAAAGAAGGTAATATCTAAGAAATTAAAGTTGCTCCCCAGCAACGGTGCCAAAATTTTGATGGGTTTGTCGAAGCCCTCAAAATTAATACTAGTCCCACAATAAAATATTTGTAGTAAAAGTGGTACTAGGTCGAATCCCACAGGAAGCTAACAGTAATCTCTCAACTGAATAGATAATATGATTGAGTGGGAAAAATTAATAACTAAAATTAAAAGAATAAGAAAGCAAATAGCAAACTAAACAAACAAGAGAAAATTAGTCTTACCAAATTCTGGTTCAAGGGTTCGGATTAGTCAATTGGCCATCGATCCTAGGTAAATTTCAGCAGTCTTGCAATTCAAGCATTTAACCTTAGATTTATTAAGATAGCCATAATAAACCTTGTGTTTTCCTAAATCAGTTGACCAAACCCAGCACTCGATCAACACTTATCCTTAATCAACTGGGTCCGATAGCGCTCCATATTAATTAATGATAGCATTAAGCTTTGTGAAAACAGTTAAACCAAAATAACAATAATTGAGATAGCTGCAATTATTGAATCTTGTTCCATCGATTCCCTTTAGGTTAAAACATGTCAATACATTGGTCAAAGGCTGTCATGAACAATTGACCCAAAAAGATATTAACCTAATTGCTACTTGTACCATTATTCGTGACAATTATGGATCACCGAAATCATGGATAACAGTAGGAAAATCAACATTAATTCAGTTTGTCAAACTAATTAACATCAACATCCAATAAAAATATGCACAAAAATCAATGAATACTTGAATTAGAAAGCAATAAAATAAATTAACTACAGAACCTCACAATGACACAATCGAACCTCCCCCCTTGAACCAGAAAAGAGAAGTTTAGCTGCTCATGATCTTCGAACCCTCCATGCTTTTCTTCTCTGTGGCCGAACTGCTCTCTTGGTAGCTTGAGTTGCTTGGTGATCTCTTGGATCTTGGAGTGAGTGATAGAGCTGGTCCACCCCCCTCTTTATATAGCTGAGGGAGAGGGCTCTCTCCAACTCCTTCTAGGAGATTAACTTCAAGTCTTAATTTGTTTTGAATTAATCCTATCATATCTCTTATCTAGTGATCTAATCCAATCTTCTTATCTTTATAGGATTACATTCAAAGTTTAAATCTAATAAGACTCTCTTTATGGAGGTTACATTCGAAATTGTGACTCTAGGCTCTTGAATTCGAGTTGGGCTGCCTTAATATCTTGGACTGCTACTAGGTTCTTCTGCGAGTTAGGCTTCAGCTGTGAAATGGGCCTGGCTACGAACTTGCTCCGACCTCAGGCCCGGTTTTGTACTCGATGCGGACCGAATCTATCAAAACCTAAAACATAAAAGTTGTGGGCCTTTCTTTCATCTTTCTGATGCTTCTCGAATTGTCCAATTTGGAGTTTGGAATTGAGAGTTATGCTCAGATTACTGACTATTGCCGAAACTGTGCAAAATCATCCGAATTGCCCTATTTTCTTCCAATTGCCTTCTTTCTTGCCCTGAATCGAAGTACAAGAGTAATGAGTCCATTTAAGTGCTAAATTAATGTAAAAGAGTGAATAGTTAAGGATAAAAATAGGGTTCTTTTTAGTCTCATCAAATCCCCCCACACTTAAACCTTACTCGTCTTCGGGCAAGACAAAATTTAAGCAAAAACAAACTAACTACCTACTGATTTTTAAACTCAACTCTCCTTCATCTTTCTCCACAAATATTCTATGTTAACTATTGCAAACCATTAAATCAGCACAACCAAGTGATACACGACTCGTCCATTAGTCAATCCAATTTTTGCTACTGCAAACCAGGTAGTAAATCAGGGAAAACCTCTTTCTCTTCTCTCTCTCTTTTTTTTATATTCTTTTTTTTTCTCATCTGAAGAAGTGAGTGCATTTTATGCTCCATCTCTCTTTTGGATTACTTGGTCAGTAGGTGCATTTTATGCTCCATCTCACTTTTGGATTACTTGGTCAGTAGGTGCATTTTATGCTCCATCCTACTGTTTGAATTGCTAGCTAGTATGTGCATTTTATCCTCTGTCCTACTATCAGATGACTTGGCTGGTAGGTGCATTTTATGCTCCATCCTACCATCGGATTATTTGACCGGTAGGTGCATTTTATGCTCCATCCTACCAAATGTGGCAATGGTGAAGTATTTACCCTATTTACTTAAACCTACATTTAGGATTAGCTTAACTGGAAATGGCTTCTGATAAGTCATGTACTCCTTGATCATATTTCTTTACTAGGTTCACAAGAATTTCCCTAGAACATTGTTTCAATTGATTTCAAAAGAATTGAGGTTTTTTTTTTTTTGAAAAGCAAATGCAGAAAAACACGACCTAAATCAAATTTTAAAACATTGTCCCCAATGTGAGGTTAAATGCAAAGAAAGGGCAGAAAAACTAAACTAGAAATGTAAAAACAAAAAGAAAAAAGGGAAAAACAACTTCCCTATCATGGATCCTCTAACTCTCGTGGTCGCAGCTTTCGGTGTGCTCCTCTTTCATCCATCATGGGCGGATTCAAATTTGGAATAGGGGCCTTCATATCCAATTGTGCGCTCAATCCGAGCTCCTCATTCATATCTTCTTCAAAAATTTTCTGCACATTTGAATCAATAGTGTCAACCGAACAAATCGAATGACATTCATTGGGGTACTTCATTGCTTCAAAAATATTAAATTTAACAATCTCCCCATCGAACTCGACAGAGAGAGTACCCTTGTCCACATCTATTTTGGTCTTGGCCGTTTTCATGAATGGCCTGCCTAATAGAAGTGGGGCTGAACTTGTGACCGTATCCTCCTCCATCTTCAGGACGTAGAAATCAGCTGGAAAAATTAAATCGTTCACCTGCACCAATACATCATCAACAATCCCTTCTAGGTAGGCATTAAAACGATCAACTAATTGAATGACTACCCTAGTTTTCTTTAAGGGACCTAACCTCAAAGCACAATAAATCGAGTATGGCATGACATTGATGGATGCACCTAAATCTAACATGGCACGCTCGATTCTTTTATTTTCAATCACACAAGGTAAAGTGAACATACCTGGATCAGCACGTTTTTTCAGCAAGGTTCTCTTAATGATAGCTGAAACGTTCTCTCCAACTCTTACCTTAATGGGGCTCTCGTTTGAGTCTCGTACCTCCTCTTCTTTATGTCCTTTATCTACCTTTCTTGGTGAGGTAGGTTCTAGCTACAGTTCCTTCCCGCTTCTCAGCACCACTGCACTTACATTCTCCTTGGGGTTGACTACCGTTTGTGATAGTAGTTTCCCAGAGCTCTGCGCCTCCAACTTTCTAATGGAAGTGACAAGTTGGCTGATTTGGTTCCCCAAATTCCGAATGTTGGCTCTTGTTTCCTGCTGAAATTGACGAGTGTTAGTAGCAAGAGCCTTAACGATTTCCTCTAATGACATACCTGAACTTGAGGATTGACTTTGTACTATGATAGGTGTTGAATATTGGGGCTGTCGATTGAAATATTGGGGCTGATATCTCTACTGTCCTCCTTGGTTCCTGTAGCTTAGATTTAGATGATCCCTTCACCCCAAATTGTAGTAATTGGAGTAGGGGTCATAATTTCGTTGGGGCTGCCCCGGGAATCCTCCTACGGCATTGACTTGCTGCATCGAACCATCTTGCAATGATGGGCACATGTCCGTAGGATGCCCAGGAATCGAACAGACACCACATACCCTAGCTGTTTGCAATTGTCCTGCAGCCAGTTGTCTTATCAAGGCAATTAGATCTGAGATTTGATTTTGTAAATTAACATGACTTACCTCATTAACACGCATAATATTGCCCTCTATTCTTGCGCCGAACTGTTGTGAATTTTCAGCCATGTTGGAAATTAATTCCTTGGCCGCTTCGGGTGTTTTGTTCACCAAGGCTCCGCCACTGGCTGCATCTACCATACTTCTATCCATGGGCTGAAGCCCTTCATAGAAGTATTGGATCAAAAGATGTTCGGGTATTTGGTGGTGTGGACAGCTAGCAACAAGTTGTTTAAACCTTTCCTAATATTCATATAGCGTCTCACCACCAAATTGCCGAACTCCACAAATTTTTTTTCTTATATTTGCAACCCGGGATGCAGGAAAATATTTGTCTAAAAATATCCAATTCATCTCATCCCATGTGCGTATTGAACCGGGAGGAAGAATATACAACCAATCATTCGCTTTATCACGTAAAGTAAATGGAAAGGCTATGAGTTTTACCTAGTCCTCGGTCATACCGTGGGGTTTCATGCTTGAATAGACGACATGGAATTCCTTTAGATGTTTATGAAGGTCCTCACCTGGAAAACCATGAAATAGAGGCAATAATTGTATCAAACCAGATTTCAATTCAAAAGCTACCTCAAGAGTGGGATATGTTATAAATAAGGGTTGTTGGTTCATAATCGGTGCAGCCAACTCCCGTAATGTCCTCTCTCTGTTAGCCATTCTTTCTTCTTCTTCTTCGAAGATGAGTAGATCACAAGCAGGTAAATCACAATCTGAGTTCACCCTTTTACGTGAACGATCATTCCTTTGTTTCGCCTCCTTCCTTAAACGACGGTGGTCCTCTCAATTTCGGGGTTGTACTCGAGTTCACCTCATTGTGAAGCACGAGTCATAAAACAAGAAGGTTAACAAAAAGAATGTAATATCTAAGAATTTAAAGTTGCTCCCCGGCAACGGCGCCAAAATTTTGATGGGTTTGTCGAAGCCCTCAAAATTAATACTAGTCCCACAATAAAATATTTGTAGTAAAAGTGGTACTAGGTCGAATCCCACAGGGAGCTAATAGTAATCTCTCAGTCGAATAGATAATATGATTGAGTGGGAAAAATTAATAACTAAAATTAAAAGAATAAGAAAGCAAATAGAAAACTAAACAAACAATAGAAAATCAGTCTTACCGAATTCTGGTTCAAGGGTTCGGGTTAGTCAATTGGCCATCGATCCTAGGTAAATTTCAGCAGTCTTGCAATTCAAGCATTTAACCTTAGATTTATTAGGATAGCCATAATAAACCTTGTGTTTTCCTAAATCAGTTTACCAAACCCAGCATTCGATCAACACTTATCCTTCATCAACTGGGTCCGATAACGCTCCATATTAATTAATGATAGCATTAAGCTTTGTGAAAACAGTTAAACCAAAATAACAATAATTGAGATAGCTGCAATTATTGAATCTTGTTCCATTGATTCCCTTTAGGTTAAAACATGTCAATACATTGGTCAAAGGATGTCACGAACAATTGACCCAAAAAGATATTAACCTAATTGCTACTTGTACCATTATTCGTGACAATTACGGATCACCGAAATCATGGATAACAGTAGGAAAATCAACATTAATTCAGTTTGTCAAACTAATTAACATCAACATCCAATAAAAATATGCACAAGAATCAATGAATACTTGAATTAGAAAGCAATAAAATTAATTAACTACAGAATCTCACGATGACACAATCAAACCTCCCCCCTTGAACTAGAAAAGAGAAGTTTAGCTGCTCATGATCTTCGAACCCTCCATGCTTTTCTTCTCTATGGCCGAACTGCTCTCTTGGTAGCTTGAGTTGCTTGGTGATCTCTTGGATCTTGGAGTGAGTGATAGAGCTGGTCTGCCCCCCTCTTTATATAGCTGAGGGAGAGGGCTCTCTCCAACTCCTTCTAGGAGATTAACTTCAAGTCCTAATCTATTTTGAACTAATTCTATCATATCTCTTATCTAGTGATCTAATCCAATATTCTTATCTTTATAGGATTACATTCAAAGTTTAAATCTAATAAGACTCTCTTTCTAGAGGTTACATTCGAAATTGGGACTCTAGGCTCTTGAATTCGAGTTGGGCTGCCTTAATATCTTGGGCCGCTACCAGGTTCTTCTGCGAGTTGGGCTTCAGCTGTGAAATGGGTCTGGCTATGAACTTGCTCTGACTTCGAGCCCAGTTTCGTACTCGATGCAGACCGAATCTGTCAAAACCCAAAACATAAAAGTTTTGGGCCTTTCTTTCATCTTTCTGATGCCTCTCGAATTGTCCAATTTAGAGTTCAGAATTGAGAGTTATTCCCAGATTACTGACTGTTGCCGAAGTCGTGCTAAATCATCCGAATTGCCCTATTTTCTTCCAATTGCCTTCTTTTTTGCCCTGAATCGAAATACAAGAGTAATGAGTCCATTTAAGTGCTAAATTAATGTAAAAGAGTGAATAATTGGGGATAAAAATAGAGTTCTTTTTAGTCTCATCAATTCTCGATTTCCCTGATCCATCGAACTTTTAAGGTTGTGTTTGGTTTGGTAGAAAATAAAAGAGAGAATCAAAAAATTGAGGAAATGTACGTGTCCTCGAGGGATTTCACACAATTAATGAAGAATTTTCCCTAAGCTATCTGTTTCACTTTTAAGCTCTATTGATTTTCTAGTAAGCCATTTACACGTGTTCTTTTGATCAAAAGTGTTTCCTATGTGAATATTCTTTTGACCAGTCTTACCCAAAAAAAAATGTAATTATTAAAATGGACAATTTTGTCTCATAATGTTTTGGTGATTCTTCTTAGGTGAGAAGGTTACTTACCCACTTGGGAGATGAATATCACTTAACCTAAGGAAAAACAATTTACCATGAGACCCATAGTTTACTGCAAAGCAAATACTGGATTGTTGGTCAACGGGAACCATTTTTTTTATTGACGAACTTTCCCATTCTAATTACAAAAAAATGAATGGACCTTATTTTCTATAAAACCAAACATAAACTAAATCTATCATATATTAGACCTTTTCTCTATTTGATATGATATAAGTTTCTACTTTGAAAGGAAATTGTGTACCTTATATAGGCTTTCATAGGTTAAGGCTTTCATGTCCCCATAGGATTTTTCATGTTACAGCTATTAATATGAATTTGGATTCAGTACAAATCATCCTTACAGTATTCCCCAATTGTGTATTGGGAATCTCCCCATGAGTAAAAATATACAAATGAGGAGATATTCCCAATGCATGACTGGGAAGATGCTGTGAGACGGTTTTGTGAGGATGGAATTCAATCTCTGTTAATATAATCGTATGGTGGTCGCCTTTCCATGGAGATAATGTTTGGGATTTAAAAAGAAAAAAAAACAAGAAAAGAAATCATGTTCATCATTAACAAGAAATCTACTATAGCTTTCTTCTTATCTAAATGGACAACTTCGTATATATTTGGCATCGATGCTGTAGATATAGCACCGTTTTCTTAGAAAATGGTACTTATGTGTGGGTTGGAAGCACCATTTTCTAAAACAGTGTTTTTTCTGTTTAAAAACGTTGTTGCCAGGTAGGACGTTTTCTGGAGCAATAGCAACACTTTCTGTTTGGTACCAGTGCTCCATGTCTCACTACAAGAAAATGGGGCTATAGCTACAACACTTTAGCTACAGTCAAAAAACTGTAGCTAAAACATGGGATATAACCACGGACAATTTGATGTTCATGGCAAAATGTTGAGCTTTAGCTATAGGCATTTTGTCCGTGGTTAAAAGTTATTCTATCCGTGGCTAAAAGACATTTATAGCTACAGTTATAATGTATCCATGGCTATAAGTTACAAAAGCAGAAATTGAGCTTTAGCTACGGACAATTTGTCTGTGGTTAAAAGTTGAGGTTTAGCTACGGACAACTTGTCTGTGGTTAAAAGTTGAGCTTTAACAACGGAGGACAATTTGTCTGTGGTTCAAAGTTATTCTGTCCGTGGCTAAAAGATATTTATAGCCACGGTTATAATGTATCCATGGCTATAAGTTACAAAAGCAGAAGTTGAGCATTAGCTACGGACATTTTGTCTATTGTTAAAAGTTATTTTTCAACGATTATAAGATATTTATAGCCACAGCTATAATGTATCCATGGCTATAAGTTACAAAAGCAGAAGTTAAGCTTTAGCTACGGACAATTTGTTCGTGGTTAAAAGTTATTTTGTCCGTGGCTAAAAAGCTATTTATCACTATAGCCACGAATAACTAAAATTCCATGGCTATAATTACGAAGTTAATCATCTTTACCAACAATCATTTTATTCCTAGTTCATAAATAATAATCATATAATATTCATTTAAAATATTTATTATTTATTAATTACTTTTTATAGTAAATTAATAATTAAGAATTTATTAAAGTAAAAGATATAATTAATAGTTAATAATTAACAAATTATTAGCTCATTACTATTGCATAACAATAATAATTAATGATTTCTATTTAATAATAATTAAACTAGAAAATAAATTATTAATAATTTCATAAGTACATTAATAAAAAAGAAAATAATTTCTAAAATAGAAATAAATAAGTATTAATTATTACTTCATTAATTAAAACTAATCATCAAAAATTAATTTAATTATTAAAGTAAATTAATAATTAATAGAAAATAACAAACTAAATATGAAAACCACTAATAGTAAATTAATTAATTACCTATCAATGAAAATAATATTGACAATTAAATTAAATTATTTAAATTCATAAATAAATTATTAATAAAGTAATAGTGATACAATATAGATAAATAATTATTAATTATTATTTTATTAATTAAATTATAACTAATGATTTATTTAATAAATTATTTCAACCACTTTATTATTATTTTCCTCAAGTGTAATTTTTAACTTTTTTATTGTGAAAGATGAAAAACTAAAATAAAATATAAATAAATCAATATATTCTACATATTTCAAAACATCATTATTTATTCTATGTATAATAAAACATATAACACTAACCAATGTTTAGAAAGTTGGACGAGACCAGCTAGTCAGATTATTGTTAAACCATGACCCAACCCTTGACCAATTCGATAATACGCCTAACCCTATTTACTCCAAAAAAAAAGCCAAAACCGTCCACCAAACTAGTCTAACCCAAGAACTAATGAATTGGTCTTCGGTAACTTTTTTGCTACCTATGTGTTTTAAAGTATTGAAGGCACCTTACCCTACTATTTTTGCCATAAAACATCATTTTAGCGAGTTGAAAAATTTCGCTCTTGGACCTGGATTTTGTGTTTAAGCCTTGACCGAGGCTCGGGCCCTCATTAGAGCCCCAAATTTTAGGGTTGGGCACATATATTTACCTATATGTACATTATAGATAATATAATGTTATTTTATATTATATAGAAATAGGGCATTGAATGGGTCAGGTTCAACCAAACGAACCCAATGTTCATGAACTGATTAGGTTGGTTATGGTTCTAGGAATTGGAACTGATGAGTTGACTCTGGTTCCGGATATATTGTTCCGATTATTATCGATTTGGAACTAGTTCCACCTAGTCCTAAACCGATTCAAACCCGACCCAACAGTCAGATTTCTTCTCTTCTCCCCTCTTAGTGAAACCTTTTTGTGTTGTGACATTATCTTATTCAGATCATAGTGACCAAAATCTAATGTTCATTTTATAACACCAATGACCAACCATCCCCATTGACCTTTATTCACTAATGACATAGAGACAACAAACACACTACAACCAAAGGCATGGGCCATGACATATTTGGTGTTTCATTTTTCATCTAAAAAAGCAAATGCCATGCCACAAGTAATGAAAGCTAGGGGTACTCAAATTTGGTTACCGAAATGAAAACAAATCGGACCAAACTAAATAAGCAAATTTAGTTTGATTTATTTGATTATTGGTTTATAGGATCTCTAGTCATTGTAGCAAAGACCTAGGATCAAATTCCGTTGCCACTAGGGTTGGGGGATATGGTACATCCCGTTGTGTAGCCCCTTGAAGCATATATATATATATAAGTTTATAAATAGTGATATATATTATTATACGTATTAAAAGGTTTGATGAGTCATGATCAAAAGTTTATTACATTTCATTTGTTTGATTATTTTGTGGTTGGGTTTAAATTACAAGGGGTTTTCACACTGTAAATGTTAGAGATGGTAAAGGAGCAATTCCATGACGATCTGATTGTGTCCATATCATGTTAGACAGAGGAGCTGTTGTATGTTCTTTGATGGGTGGATGTGGGTAATAAACCCCTTGCAAAGTATACTTTTTTCCATAGTTTCAATAGTTGCTTCTGTAATATTGATCATGTCCTAATTGCAGCTTCATTTGGTGGCTCGAGGGGGCTCTTTGGATTGTTTGCGTGAGTTGCTTTCATGGGTTGCAATCAGCTTCAAAGAGATTCTTCTGGGTAAGAATATATGTAACTCATGGAAAAGATATAGTGAACGATGACGTTTGATCTCAAATTATTCCCTGGCTAACTGTAGCTAAATTATAGTTTAAGTTGTCAACATTGGTGAAATAATTATTTTCTTTTCATCCCCTTCGTGTGATCAATAATTAGATCTGTTTAGTACAAGATGTATCTATCTTGCAGAAACATATGGATGTTGTAGACTTATGATATTTCCATGATTGTAACTATGAACTTCTTTCCTCTGATTATTGGCATCTAGGACTCTAATCGGAAATGAGTATTGTGTTTCAGTGAGGTTTTAATTTTTATTGAATTTTGTTTTTGGTTCAATTGGATATAGCCTATAGGGGATTCTCTGTTACTTGAATTTTTATTTTTTCAACTTTTATTGGATATAGCCTATAGGGGATTCTTTGGTCCCATAACGATGAGCATGTTCTTTGATTGGTTATTTCCTTCCTATGTTAGGTAAATGCCATTATAGACCATCTTTAGTGACGTATCTTAAAATGACACCATGAAACACTACTACATAAGGTTGTTTGTATCATAGTCAGATTCAGGCTGCTATAACCCATCTTCAGGTGGTTTGGATCCAAAACTAGAACAAGTTCTCTTGACAAGTGTCAAGTAATGTACACCCAGAAATTTTACTGGTCACTGGCTCAATTGTTCAGTCCAGATTGAATGGTTGGTTAAAGTGTGGGCCCAATGCAAGTATTGTAAAGGTGCTTTTGTGTGGCCTCCTTCTGTTGAATCCAGTTGGTGGGCTCTTTTTTGGTGGGATGGACCTGCTTGTAGTACTCTCTTCTCTTCTCTATATTTTTTTGTGTATGGGTTCATTAACTAGTACATAAAATAACTAAAGGTGCAAATAGACCAGGATAGGGTCATAAGGGTCTAAATGATTAGCTTGTTGAAGGCCTAATTAGAGCCCAATCCTAGGGACAGCAGGAGGTGGGCCAGGTTGCAAAATGGTGATGAAATATTTAGTGGAGTAGATTCAGTACCAACCAAACAGACATGATGTGTCATGTTTGTTGGCAGAAACTAGCAATTTCTGTAACTTTGCTTTCTACTTGAACAAAAACATAAAAGGGCACAAGTGCTTTCAAGAACAGATATTTTGTTTGGGGCCTTTCCCTTCTTGAATTAAAACTTCACTGATTTGTTTACCACAAGTCAAAAATTTATATCTTTTCCTTAAAACATCACAAGAAATGAGAGCTTCAGTTCACTACAAGAAAATGGGGCTATAGCTACATACTTTAACTACTGTCAAAAAAACTGTAGCTAAAACATGGGATATATCCACGGACAATTTGATGTCCGTGGCAAAAGGTTGAGCTTTAGCTACGGACAATTTGTTCGTGGTTAAAGTTATTCTATCCGTAGCTAAAGGATATTTATAACCACGGTTATAATGTATTTGTAGCTATAAGTTACAAAAGCAGAAATTGACTTCTAGCTACGGTCATTTTGTTCGTGGCTAAAGAGCTATTTATCACTATAGCCACGGATAACTAAAATTCCGTGGCTATAACTAAGAAGTTAATTATCTTTAGCTACAATCATTTTATTCCTAGCTCATAAATAATAATCATATAATATTCATTTAAAATATTTGTTATTTATTAATTACTTTTTATAGTAAATTAATAATTAAGAATTTATTAAAGTAAATGAATATAATCAATAATTAACAAATTATAAGCTCATTACTATTGCATAGCAATAATAATTAATGATTACTATTTAATAATAATTAAACTAGAAAATAAATTATTAATAATTTCATAAGTACATTAATAAAAATTTAATAATTTCTAAAATAGAAATAAATAATTATTGATTATTATTTGATTAATTAAAACTAATACTCAAAAATTAATTTAATTATTTATGTAAATTAATAATTAATATAGAAAATAATAAATTAAACATGAAAAACCACTAATAGTAAATTAATTAATTACTTATGAATGAAAATAATATTGAAAATTAAAATAAAGTATTTGAATGCATAAATAAATTATTAATAAAGTAATAGTTACACAATATAGATAAATAATTATTAATTATTATTTTATTAATTAAATAATGGCTAGTAATTTATTTAATAAATTATTTCAACCACTTTACCAAATTATTTTTGCCTCAAAGTGTAATTTTTAACTTTTTGTATTTGTGAAAGATGAAAAACTAAAATAAAATATAAATAAATCGATATATATATATATATATATATATATATATATATATATATATATATATATATTCTACATATTTCAAAACAGCATTATTTATTCTATATATAATAAAACATATAACACTAACCAAACGAGACTAACTAGTCAGATTATTGTTAAACCATGACCCAACCCTTAACCAATTTGATCATACACCTAACCCTATTTTCTCCAAAAAGAAAAAAAAAAAAGCCAAAACCATCAACCAAACTGGTCTAACCCAAGAACTAATGAATTGGTCTTGGGTAACTTTTTTGCTACCTATGTGTTTTAAAGTACTGATCAAGGCACCTTGCCTTGCTATTTTTGCCATAAAAACAAGGGTGATCATTTTAGCAAGTTGAAAATTTTTGCTCATAGACCTAGATTTTGTGTTTAAGCCCTAGCCGAGGCTCGGGCCCTCATTAGAGCCCCAAAATTTAGGGTTAAGCCCTAGCCGAAGTGTATTGTATCAAAATTTTGATCCTTGACTATAGCCACAAATGTTAGTCATTGGTGGCTATATATTGATTATAAAGTATTAAAAATAATAAAGTAATAAATATTTTAATAAAATGTTAGTCATGATTAGAAATTCATGTAATTAATGCATGGAAATTAATAATTAATAAATATTTATTATTTATTAATTATTATTAATAGAAAATTAGTAATTAAGAAATTATTAAAATAAATAAATTGAATATGATTAATAATTAATAAATTATTAGTTCATTACTAATGAATAACGATAACAATTAATGATTAAATTATTAATAATTTCGTAATTACATTGAAAAAATGATAATAATAATCTCCAAAACATAAATAAATAAATATTAACTGTTTTTTAATTAATCAAAACTAATCATCAAAAATTAATTTCATTGTTTAAATAAATGTATAATTAATAGCAAATATGGTCGAACCGTCATCAGTTACAAAACATTGGCACCTAGTCCATTATCACCCTTGGGAAATCTTCACTCCCAGTATAGTCAAATTTTCCATCGTCCCCTTCTCTCTTACTCTCAAGAATCGCTTGATCGAGCTGCAAGATCTCCCCCGCTCTCACTCGAACGAACGCACATACTCGGATTTTCTCCATCATCCCCTTCTCTTTCACTCTATCATCAAGAATCGATTTTATTAGGCCTGCAACATCAAGAATCGTCCCCTTCTCTTTCATTCTGTCCTCTCTCTATCTCTCTATTTTTTATTCGAGTGTCTTTCTTGGGAAAACCCTAGTGGCATTACGACACCATTGCCGCCGGAAGAGTTGTGGTCACTCCCCCTTCTCTCTCACTCTATCTCGCTCAAACGATCTCCAGCTTGCTAAAACCACTGTCTCTCTCTATCTTTCTTTTTGGAACCGAGTGTCCTTCTTGTGAGAATCGGCATTACGGCACCATTGCCGCCGGAAGAGTTGTGGTAAGATACAGCCGCACGTTGCTTCTCATTTTCCTTATTCCCTCAAACATGGCTAATGGTTAATTGTACCAAGTGTGTTATTGTGCTTGAACAGGCTTTAGGCTTGGTTGAAGGTGGATTTATTTGTCTGCAGAGGTTGAAAGTGGATTTATCTATTTGTGGCATTTGGAAAGGCAAGGTAATTTGTTCCTAATAGTTTAGTTGATTTTTTTTGTGTATTTTCATGCTTTAGTTTAATTGGTCTGAGATAGGATTTATTATTGCTGCTTTACTTCTCACCTCTGTGAGGGATGCTTTAGCATTTGGTTGCCGCCATTATTGCCATTGGGAGAATGCATAAGTTTGTGGTTTAGCAATCTGTTGAAGAAAACAAAAGAATGTGATGATGTAATGTAATTGAAAACTCTCAACTTGAACACCCAAGTTAATTCGACAATTTCAACCTCCATCTGCACTTTTTACTTTGTGCCGTTATATTTTATCAGCCCTTGCTTTAGCTGGACTTGATGCCAATATATTCAGAAGAATCAGTGCTTCCCTCATGAACAAGGTCCTATACAGGGCAACATTCTGTTGTGTGGTCTTTGTGGACTATTGCCTGAATCCAAAGACCAGCTTTGTATCCACTGTCTTATCTCCTCTAGAGTGTGGGATCATTTTCTCAGGGCTGCTGGAATTTGCTGGGTCATGCCAAGTTTAGTCAAAGACCTTCTATTTAGCTGGGAGATTTCAGGCCTGAATATAAAAGGAAAATTAATATGGAAGACAATTCCTATGGCTGTTCTTTGGGTAATCTAGTCAGAGAGGAATAGGTGAGTCTTTTGCAACAAGACAGAGTACTGATGAGGAGGCAACAAGCAAGCTGATTTCTTGGGTGTCTGCATCTCCTGAATTTAAGAACCTGAATGTATCCGAATTAATAAAATTTTGCCTTACCTTTCAAAAAAAAAAATAGAAATGGTTTGGTCATGTGCATCAAGGACCAATTAGAGTGCCAGTAAGAAGTGATTTAGTGTAACCAAAGCTCCAAGGGGACAAAAAAAGGATGTAGTTGCGGCAGTCGGACTTGATGTCCTTCCATTTAACAAAACATATGGCCCTAGAAACTATCAAACCTTGACAACTGAATTTGACAACCAAAATGTCAACCTGCATTCAAAAGAAAACTTAATCAGTTAGAGCATCAGAGGAAATAAGTTTAGTGGTGCACCCTTAGAAACTATCAAACCTTGACAGTTCCACATTTATAAAGGGGAACATTTGTCTTTCAGGAAATCTGGGCAGACCAGATTTCTTGGTTTGGGGACATTAGCTATGAATGTTCCACTTGGACTCTGAATCCACTTCCCACTTAACTATAGATAACCTGCTTGGTGCTTATATATAAGAAGATGAGAATATTAGAGGAGAGATTGGAGAAAGAAAGTTGAACACGTGGCTAGCCTAGACATCTAAAATAGAACCCTATCTTTACTAAATCAAGTACCCCCAAAGAAAAAAAAATCTTTACTAAATCTTATTGACTTCCTCACAATTAATGCCAAAAGGTGCCCCAAATGGTTTTTGAATATCCCAATTGCTTGTTTCGCAAGGCCCTTTATCCCCTAACATAAACCCTTTTTGCTGTACAAAGAAACCAAACCCCTTATCACATGCCTTATTTTTTGTGGGCCCAACCCTACAGAGACATGTTATTGTTTCTTTGTTCAGAAATCCAAGTCGGTCCACTGATGCTCCATATCAGTTTTGGTGGTTCTTGGATGTCCATGGATGTGAGATTAGTACTAGCTAATCTATCATTAATGACTGACAATTAATGATCAAAAATTGTTTCTTCTGAACTTGTACTAATCAAATTCTGATCTCCTTAACAAATTCCAATGTCACTTGAGTCCATTGAAAATTTTCAAATAGGCTTATGAAGCTTTGGATTGTCAAAACTCTGATGGGAACCAAACTCTACAGCTAGCCTATTTAAAGGCTTTGATATGAGTGCTCCTGGTCTGCTACGTGGCAATGCATTTGACCACACCAGATTTGCTAATCTTTAGAGGTCTAGTCATTCCAAAACCTGCTGATTCTTCACTTACATCCTGTATTTCCATTTCCACCACCCAAATCCAAAGACAGGCTTAGGGAAATCTGCAAATGTATTGTGCTTCTGATTATGATATTGGAAAGTCTAATTGGTTTTCTGTAGTGAACTTGTTGTCATTGAAAAGATAGAGAGTATAGACTCCTTGAAGAACTTGGAAGTGATCATTCAGATATCAGATGGAACCATGGTGGCAAGAAGAGATCTAGGTGCTCAGATCCCATTGGAGCAAGTCTCATCAGCCCAACAAAATATAGTCAAGTTATGCAGACAGCTAAACAAGCCTGTCATTGTTGCCTCTCAGCTTCTTGAGTCAATGATTTAATACCCTACACCCACCAGAGTTAAAGTGGCGGATGTTTCTGAAGCAATTAGACAACAGGCAGATGCTTTTTGGTGAGTCTACAATGGGTCAGTACCTAGAGAAAGCATTGACAGTACTGAGAAGTGTCAGCCTGAGAATTGAAAGGTAGTGGAGGGAAGAGAAACACCATGAAGCTATGGGAATTCCAGGACATCTCTGCTTCATTTGCAGACAGGATTTCAAAGGAGATATTCAAGTCTGCTGCTAAGATGGGGATAGGGGGAGTAAAGTTCCATGGACGGAAAAATACATGGTCAATGAGGCATATTATTGTGCAGAAACTCATACAGCCTTACAGGAAAAAGATGGATAGGAATTGAAGCTTTCTAAAAGCTTTAGATTGAATCCCTTCTAGCTCCTTTAATAAGCATGTGTCTGATTGACTTGAAATGTTAATGGGTTTTTATCTGAAAAAATGTCAATATTTCTTTCATGGCATATACTCTCTCTGAAGTGGACATTAAGGTCTTTTCTCTAGTGAGAGCTTCATTTGGGCTACTCTGTCAAGGGCCATTACCCTATGTTGGTCATGGCTATCAAGGGTCTTGGGTGGGGTGGACTGAATATTGACATAATTTTTACATAATTTATAGAGTTGCTCTACTCTGTTATCTGTTCCATAGTTACATCAGATATGACTTTAAACAGACATTAGAATATTCCCACCAGGGAAGGAATCAACAAACTTTATTTGGTGTGTGTACCTTATTGAGTAAATCAGCATTGCTTTAGCTTAGGGAGGAATAAAACTTAGGTTAGTTCCTAATAATTCATGCTTTATAGAAGAAAATGTCAAGTTTGTAGTGTATATTTGTATTTTATTCTTTTTTTAATAAATAAGTGCAACACCAATACCAATAAAAAAGAATTTTGAACTGAAGGCTAGCTGGTTGCTGAAATAAACAGCTTTTTCTTATTGTCAGTATCATGTGCAAAAAATTTGGGAAAAACAAATCCCATGATTCTTGTTGATTTTATGGTGCAGTAATCTGTTATTTTATTTGTAATCATTATTGTTGAAGTGCTCCTGCTGCTTTGATGCTTGATGGGTATGGACCTGTTTGATGAGGGTAGAATTGTGATCTTAGCCAACAATCTAGAGGTGGATGCACTTTTTGTTTATACAAAGACAGGTCATATGGCATCTCTCCTGGTCACATTGCCGACCTAACTGCCCAATCTTTGCCTTACAACTTCAGTAAGGAGGCTTCTGAACCTTCAATCGGGTTTAATACCATTCCGTTTGAGCTTCTCTAATGATATGGGGAGCAACCTCAATAGATCCTTCTCCGTGCTAAAGGCAAGGGGGATGATCCTGTCCAGTGACCTTGTCATAGCTCTCTCTGATATGTTGCTAGAAATTCAGAGTGAGAAGCCGTCTTTGATCAAATCCAATAATCTTGAAGCCGATGTGCAACCCCAATTGTACTATATCTGGCTAAATGTGAAAAGGATGATCAAATCCAATAATCTAGAAACTGCAATCTCATATAGTTGCAATGGAAAAGATCTTCAAAGATCAGAGATACAAGCAAATATTCTGGTATCCTTTTCTATCCATCTGGAAATTGCAAACATTTATTCACACTTCTGTATTTAAATAGAAAGCTTTTATTGTTTATTCTGTTTTCTTTTTTCTTTTAATTTTGGTGAAGGAACTGGGTTGATAAATTGTTGAACCTCAACATCATCCAATAATAATAAGAAACAGAGCACCACCCAACCAAAGAGGTTAAACCTTACCATTTTCTTTACAGAGGACCTTTCTTCTCAGTGTTCAGACACGTTACTACGTGCCCATTGGCTTATCATGCCACTACCATTTAGGCCTACATGTAATGATCGGTGGTCCTGCTAGGGCTGGTAGCCAACACATAAATCAAAGAGTATGGTGTTGAATGCAGGCTAGCCTTCACGTGAAATAGAAGGAATTCTGGAATTGATTCTCCCTCCCTCCCCCCATTGCCCAACCAACACCAACACATTGTTGCAAGCAAGTAGAAGGGAACCCACCATCAAGAAATATCAGTTCAGATTGAGAATGAAGAAAGGTCTATGTTGTGAGCTAAAATTGTCTAGAAAAGCAGGTGGTAGTTGTGGTCATCAAGTAAGTTGGCATCCTATGCCAATGTCGCCATTTTCCTGCTTTATTCAACACACACTGAATTCTGAGATAAATAAATGCAAGGGAAGAAATTAATAGGGGCCTGAATCTAGTGTGGACAGCGTATTCTGAGTAGATCACCCAAGGACAGGTCATGCAATCAAACATGTGAACCATTTTAGAACTTAACTCCCTTTCAAATGGGAAAGTTTAGAATTATGACAAAACCCAACCAGTGGAATTCTTGATGCTTGGAACTGAGGAGGAATGGCAATGGAAATGTGGCTTGCACCTCTTCCCTTTGGCAAGGAGTCCCAAGGACACCCGCAGAGACCCTTGAAGGTTTCTCACCAAAGGAACCAGAGAGCTGAGCAACAGAGAGGGGGAGGGACCCATTTTGCACCTGTGAGACATGGTGCACCAGAATTCCCAAAGCAGCCTCGACGACATGAAGCTTGAGCTCCTAGCAGAGTGTTCTTCCATTTTTTTTATTCTTTGACCCTCTTAAAGGGTATCTTTTAACTGTACATAGCTCATAATAAAGTATCTAAACATAGAGAAGGCAGCATGTCTAGGCTGTCCTGAAAAGAAAAAATCACACAACATACAAAAGCTACAAAGCTGCACAAATGAATTCCCACCTCAAAGAACCTTGTATATTATTATAAACTATTTACAGTCATAAGAGTACCCTTGAGAATATGTTCTGGTGTATATTTTCTCATATTTTTCATTATACTGAAAATAGCTTACTGATAAAAATGCAAAAGAAAAGGATAAGATGCAATACAACCCAATGTATCCCTTACATGTTTTAAATGGATATCTTGCTGCTGTGTTTCAGTTATAGCCAATACTGCACCTCTTAAAGACATGAGTTTTGATTATCAGATCTATTATACTATGTCTTAAAAAAGTATGATATTTTTATGGGCTTAGCTCAATCTTCAAATACTGTGGCTGCCTTGGGCTAATTTGATTCTTGAATTGATCAGTGGTATTTCTCTACATCATGGAATGCTTGATTCCACCATTACTAATATTATATGGTTAAACAATGAGCTGAATCTAAAGTACTTGTTGCTGGACCACAAGAATGGCCTTTAATATATGTATAATTTTTACAAGGGAATTATGTAAGGGTGGCCAGCTCTTCCTGCAATTTGTAGGGTGGCCAACAATTAGTTTATTGGGGTTCTATCTGAACTTTGGGCTAAAGAGCCATGATTGCCACATCAAATGAAAGGTAGCCAGATCTTCCTACAAACAGACTATTACCTCAGTTGTTTCAGTTTCAACCTACCTACGAACTTGAAGTGAGATATTACCTCAGCTGTTTCAGCTTAAACCTGTCTCCATCTCTTTCATTACTCTGTTTTAGCTTTGAGATGGGGTTTATGAGGTCCTAGGAATGATCTATAAAATGCTTATGATTTTATAGGTTTGTCTGTCAGCTTGTAGTTGTATGTGCTATCTTATAATCACCCTTCATTTCAAACACCTTGAAATGCTAGGGATTGCCTTTTCCTTCTACCATATTAGTGCCCATTTGGAAGGGATTTCAAAACACAACTTCTTGTGTTTCGGGCTGGGTCCCACATAGAATTCATAAATGCTGTTGTGTTTAGTGAAAATTCGGAATTCATAAAAGCTGTGTTTGATCTCAATCCTTACATTTGTCATTTGTTTAACATTAGGCTTGGAAAGTAGGCAAGTTTATATTGCATATATACTTAATTAAATTTTCATACATGATTTTATATCTCCAAAAATGTGATTTCTAACTTATTTTCTATTATTTTCTTATAGGTTGAACATGGTAAAGGAGGATACTTCACACGTTTAGATGGAGACATTTGATCAAATTTTACATGATAATTTTTTTTTTTTTGGATTGAGTTTTCATGTATTCAAGAAACTTGAATTTGTAGCAAACACATGGATGTTAAAGCACCTTGAGATATAGTTCATTTATTGAAGAACCTTTTATTGGAATTTTAAATTCAATTTACATCTTATATTATGAATTAGTTGTGTTTGTATTCAATACAGGAAAGCAGGCTTGAAAAAATAATGAAAAAAATTTAGGATCTAGGCTTTATGTTTTTCGATACAGGCAATGTAAACCGTAAAGCTGTTTTAGCAGTCGAAGAAAACCGTTGCTAAAGGTTTTTAGCTATAGATTGTTGCTCTTCTGCTATTGGCTATAGGTAAATTTTTCTAACTACGGCCAGTTAATATCCGTAGCTATAGATTGATGCTTTTTGCTACGGACAACTTGGATCCATAGCTATAAATCCATAGTTTAAGTTACGGAGGTTAGGCTTTAGCTATGGGCATAAACCGTAGCTATAGGTTAGTTGTAGCTATGGATACGTTCAGTCGTAGCTATTGCCTATAGCCACCGCGACTGTAGCTACCATTTCTTGACCGTAGCCAATCCGTAGTTATAGACCTAGCTATGGTTTTTTGCATTTGTAGCTACGGTTTTGTCCGTAGCTATAAGCGTATTTTCTTGTAGTGGTTTCATTCTCTAGTGATGGGTCATTAGAAATCAAACCAAAGAGCAACCAAAGCCCAAGTTTGTTTATTGTTCTTCTATGGCAAATAGAAGTGCAACATATTCACTTTTAAGCCCATGTCATTGTGTTAGCCCACTTTTGAGGTTTTAAATGAAATGGAATTGATCTTAATGGACCACCTGGCCTATCTACTACTGATAATTAGGTAATTCACACTTAAAAGAGCTAGCAAGGACAGATAATATGATAAACTATTGATGACTACAGTCCAATTTTAACAAACTTCCAAGGATAAAGAAGAATATAAATAGTTACCAATATTTACAGTTGGATGTACCCAAAAGATAAAAGAATAAATGTAGTTTGCTTGGATTCATCTGGGGTTCCTTGAGCATCAAAATATGTTAGTTCATTAGAAACACTTGTCTCCCCGCTTCTTTATGTAATGCTAATCTAGTTCTGGGGACTAGCTCTTTAATGTTCCTTGCAAGATCATTCAACTTAAAGAATGATCTATTTTTATTTGCAATAGAAAATAGAAAATGACAAGATGACCTCCTGTACATAAAGACCCCATTGATTTGGCTTGCTTAGCACCACCTTTAATCTTCCACTGATTTGGATTATAATTTAATACTGTTTGGTTCTCTTTTTTATGAAAAAAGGATTAATATTATTCTTTGAATGAACTACTCAATAAGTTCACCTATAACTTATGTTCTTTCTCCAACATAACACAACAAAAACATGAAACACCCTAGTTCTAACAACAAAACCAAAGAATCACTCCTGTAATTAGTTGTACTTCAACTTATATATAAGCTCTTAATCCAACAAGAAAATAGGCTTCCCCAGTCATCCTAGAACATGATTATTTGTGATTCTGCTATTTTGAATGTCTGGATCAAATAAAAAAGACATGAAAAAGATGATTTCCAAAGAATAAGCATACATGACTGGGAGCTTTGGTTCTCAAAATGCTCTCCTTCATATAGGAGACCAAATGATGCACTCCCCATTCAACTTGTGCTGCTCCGGTACGAACCTCCAGCCTTAACACATTTGATTTTAAGAGGTTGTGGGCAGACTACAGAGAGGATAACCAAGACCTTGGAATCCGTGCTTAACTGCTTGTAAACTTGAGCAAAAAACCTTTGTCCACTACAGCTTTAACAACTCCATGATTATTTCATCAGATTCTTTTTTTCTTCTTCTTTCTTTTTGCCCCAAATTAGATCATTTAGTTCTACTTTCCCTCATTTTGAAGCATTGTTAGATTCCCACTAATTTACTTATTATTAATTTTACCATTTCAAATTCTTTTTACTCATCCACTTCAATCTCTGTTACATTCATTTTTTGGAGATCTTGTTTCTTAGTCATACAACACTCTACTACATTCATGTTTGAAATTATGATATATATTAATTCAAAAATCTAATTTTCATTGTATTTTGTTTTTCAGGTTGAATGCATTTATAAGGAATAACAACATACATGGATAAAGAGATTTAAGATCAATATTTTTTTAATTTTGTTGTGGGTTATTATATGTAACATGGCAAATTGCCACATTTGAAACATTTTTTACTTGTTGATGTATCGAGGTTATATTACCATGTATTTTTAGTTTTTAATTACATGTTAGCTTTTTGTAGAAATTTATCTATATATTTGATGTGATGTGAAAATAAAATAGGTGATTTCTCATGTATGTCGCAAGTTTGAAAAGTAGAAAACTTGTAGTGGTAGAAAAGTCGTAATTATAAATAACTAAATTTGAATTTAGTGACAAAATAAAATTGTCACTATAACCTTTTTTTCTTGTAGTGTATTTTATTTGGAATATAGCCACAATTTTTCTATAAATTGAAACAATTAGCTATGGTTTTCCAAGAAATTGTGGGCATATATTGCATCTTTTAGCCACTGTTTGTCAAAACAACCGTAGCTATAGGTTAGAGTATTTATCGCTGGTTTTAGTAAAAAACAGTGGTTATAGGTTCGTACATTTAGCTTTGGTTTTGTACCAAACCATAGCTATAAGTAGAAGAACTATAGTTACGGTTTTATAAAAATCCGTGGTTATAGATTTGGGTATATAACTACAGACAATTTAAAAACCGTAGCTATATGCATCTTTTAGCTACGGTTCAGCTCGTGGCTAAAGGTTCATATGGTTTGTGTCCGCCCTTTAGCTATGGATAGATTCCGTAGCTATAGATGGGTTATAGCCACAGATTAATTGTTCCGTATCTGTAGGCTATAGCCACGCAAACATAGGCTACGGTTTTCTATCTGTAGCTAAACCATAGCTATAGGTCTATAGCTACGGTTTTTTGACCTTTAGCCACGGTTTTGTCCGTAGCTAAAGGTCATATTTATTGTAGTGTCTGTTTTCAGCATGGGTACCCATTATAGGAAGTCCACGTCATTGCCACATCACGTCCTCGTTGCAACCAATGAGCTGCAGCCTGAGAAAATGCCAAATTCAACGTTGCTCCAAACCGCACCTCGATTTTGAAGGCATAACTTGGAGTACCGTTTTTTATAAAAAATGGTTCCAAACAAGTAGACATTTCTTGGAGGACCGTTTTTTCCGATGTAACACTAATGTATCACCATTTTATAGAGAAACGACATCGATGCCAAACAGACACAAACATATTCTAGGAAAATGAGGCACAATTGGCTGAAGGTCTGAAACTGTGACAGCAAGATTGATAGAAATAGGACTGCCAATTTGATTTTTGATATAGGGGATAGGGGATATTTAATGGAAAACCTATTTTCTTAATTGGTTTTACAGTTTTCATTCCTCCCAAGAATTCTAATTTATTCATTTGAGAATGCCTGCTGTTTGGGTTGACAAGGACCATTATTTTAAAAAACTCTAGCTTTTTATTTAGGAAGCTCAAATTAATTCATTTTCATGGTTCAAGTTCCAAGTGTACTTTTTTGACTTAGATCGTGCATGTGGGAGCTAGTTTTATAAATGTCTATATAAGATTCTGCTTGGGGCACTTAGGCAGTTGGGCCCACACCAACACAGACCTTATCCTTAAAGTTATGGCCTTCAGCACAAGGCCCAGCTCAACCCAAACCTGATCTTAGAGTCCAACCCTACATAAGTCCGGATCTCCTGCCCACTAGAACTCTGCCCGTGGGGAATATTTCATCCTCCTAATTATACACGGGAAGATGTTTTTAATACATGGAGGTAGTGTGTTGTAGGTAAACGTGGATAGAGTTTTTGTGGGTAAAAGATCCAAAGTCATTTTAACTCGGGCACGTCTTAGGTTGGGCCATGCCTGATTAGATTGGTTCATTTTCTTTTTATTTTTTTCAGCAAATGTATAAAGCATGTGTCCCATGACTCCCATTCCTATTAGGTTCTTTTTATATTTGCCCTAGAGAGCTATTCACAATGACCTCACAGTACATCCCACCATGCATTTGGAGCATCTCCCCATGAATAACAAGACATAAGTATGGGAGATGTTCCTGATGTGCAGCTGAGACGTATTGTGAGGTCGGTATGAGGAGCATTCTGTGAGGAGCATATCCGTACTGTACGAAAATAGCTACTCCAATTATTCTCTCTCTTATTTATCAGCTCATAATTTACAAAAGTATTATACACTTAAGAAGTGATCTGTTGCAAGTTGAAGGGCCAGAAGCACTAGAGGCAGACCAGAAAGGAAATGAGTTGAAATAGTAATAAGGGTCCATTTGGTTCATGGACAAGATTGGAATCGGAATCGGAATCAGATTCCATTTACTTTATTAATATTTAATTAATCTATAATTATTATTTTATTAGTATTTAATAATTAATATCTTAGTATTTATCATTAATTTATGAATGTTTTATTAATATATTATTATCTTCTTATTAACATATTATTATTTTTATTATCATTATCTTATTATTAATTTAATAATATTAGGCTTTGGGGATTTTGTTAGGAATTATTTACTTCTTAATTGATTATGGAATGTGAATCCCATTCCCTATGGGGAGCTTAGAATTGCCATTCTCCCATATAGGCAAGGTTCAAAATTTCGATATGATATGCCCCATATCATATCAGGCACTTCACGATTCACCTACTTTAAAAATATAGTTAAAAATAGGCCAAAAAAACAAATTTTGAAAAAGAAACTAAAAAAATATAAAATCGTACCATCTTAAATACTGATACGCCCCTACCGATACACAAGAGTGTATTGATATTTTGAACATTGCATTTAGGAGAATCCCATTCTACTAAGAAAAGGAATTGAAATCCTATTCCAACCAAACAAACAGTTTGATCCAATTCCAAACACGTATTCCAGGGAACCAAACAGACTTTAAGTAACAATGGATTTGGAATTAAACCGAACAAAATGATTAAACAACATTCATGTAGACAACCCCCTATAGTTGGAAATGTCTGATGATGATGCCTTTACTAACCCATATTACTAACACATGTCTTAAAATTATATTGCTAAATAACACTTAATAATTCTATTAATGTACCTTGTACAAAAGGTTGTTCTCTTGCTAAGATACTCTTATTAACTAAGCAAAATGCTCAAACCCAAGTCTGATAAAAACAAAAACATGAGATAATCTAATGCCCTAGAGACAGACTGGCCCATGTGCAGATTCCATGTTATTTGACAACATAAATTACATCTTATTAAAATAAAGAAAAATGCACCTGTAACATGAAAGATACAGCTGTTATTAGATGAAGATGATGAGATGTAAAGGGAAGTGAACAATTGGTGATGATGAAGCAATATATGCTGTGAAGTCATTGAGTGGACAAAGAATAATTGTTGATGCATGAGCTGCGCTGTGTATAGCAAAGGATAATATACTAAAAGGATAATTTATTCAGCCCCTTGTTTTGGGTGTACAGCCTAGTTAATATTTAACCCTATGAGACAATTATAAAATAGAATAATAGATTAAAATAATACATGAAAATCATAATAATAGATTACAATATTAGAATGGTCCATCAGGTTTCATTAAGCTATATATTTGTACTTATATGCAGTATTGTGAATTGCGCTTTGCTATCACCTATATGCACCATCACATGGCTGAGAATTTGATCAATAGTGATGCATGTAAGCTTGTATTATAAAAGAGGTAAAACAGTTAAAAAAAAAATTGGTAATTTAGAAAAGGAAAGTAGATGGTGACCGCGTGCATAATTTAAAGATGCTTATGAACAGAACATAATGGTTAAATAGTATGCATATAACCCACTACTAAGAATGTTAATGGATCGGTTTTATATTGGACTCCATCCAGTTTAAAGTTAATTTGAATAGATTGGACGGACCAATAAGATATATTAGATTAGATTAATCCAATCCAAAATATTTATTAAATTGGATTGAATTTGGTTTGGGTTGAAATCAATCTAAGTCCAAATGAATTTGAACAGATTGAATGGTCCAGACATTGAATTGGACCGGTCCGAATTAATCCAAAACATTTATTGAATTGGATTGAACCACCTGGTCCATTTATAATGGACTAACAATGGACTGGATTGGATTGGACCAAATCCAGTCCAATTGACACCCCTACCCGGTACATATAGTTTCGATAAGATTTATATGATGACAACGATAACAATGATGATTTTGGATTAGAACCTAGAAATTGTTGCCAGCCAAATGTCAATAAAAGATTCGATATTTTAGAAAATGACTGAGTTCGGACTGCAGCCATAATTTAGCAATGGATATGACACTGAATAAAACATAATGACTAAACAATATTCATATAATTGATCTTATATGCTATTTTTTTAATAAAGTAGTATATAATTTGGATCAAGGTTCAAAGTATTGATAGATTTCACATATTGATAGTCTTAATTCATTAAAAATCTTATCTGTATTTATTTATTTATTTTATTATTTATTCTATTTTTTGGTTTAGGAATCATGTAACCGACCCATATAGTTTGGACAAAGGCTTAAGTGATATTGACTTTGGATTATGATCCACGGAAATAGTGGGCCAGTCAGGTACTAATAAAAAATTTGACAATTTAGAAAAGGACTGGGCATAGGACCACAACCATAAATTAATATTGGACATGAATGTGGTACTAAACCTTTTTTTGGTCCATATAGATTGAACCAAAGTTCAAACTATCGATATTTTCGCTATACAAAATGTATACATTGATAGATCCATTCTGATGAGAGGTAATTTGGTCCTCCAATATATTACGACATGTGCAAAATAGTAGAGTGACATATTGTTACCATGTAAGTAGATCCCAAGAGCACTTCGGACACTTTACAATCGTCTTAATGACCTCGGCACTACTCTAGAAGGCTAAAATACAAACAGCCAGGCAAGACCTCAGGTCGGCATAAGAGGTGACCTTCTTCCACCGATTTGACCCTACTCTGGTTAGTGATCTGCTTGACGTGTCGAGTGACCTTCCCCTTAAGCAGGCTATCACCTCCGAATTCCCCAAGATCACGACACCACGTTAAAAGAGCTGGTTATCACCCCAAGATTGGATAAACATTACTCGCTTACGCAGAATCCACCTCTAGGCATAAAACCACCTCCGAACTAAACAGGCTGGAGATTCCAAACGCGTTTCATAAGGTTCGTGGCAACTCACGTATAGAAAGACCTCGCCTCCAACCTCATAAGATATGCATGATTTAGCTCTCACAATTCTCTATTTCTCTTGCTTTCTTACAAACAATTTCCAACTCACTAATTTAAACATCAGAATGCACACCCCAAATCAAGCTACTCGAACACTAATAATCACTTTCTTACAATTCAATCAGGTGATCTACTTAGTCTAACATCCGAACTATCTACGAACAGATAGCACTAAATCGTAGATCGTGCATCATCATAATCTATCATAACTCTTACTTTCATTTATTTATTTATTTTTTGATTCGATAGTTGGTCAGTAGATATGTCGAATCATGTAAAAATGTTTAAAAATTAGAATCAATATCAATTGCAATCAATTAGAAACTTTACCAACTAATAGGACTGGCAATAGTTCATGCTATGTCAATGTAGGGACCGGATATATGGATTAACACAAGCATGATATGATTAATTAATTGTGTCAAAATTTCAAAGATGAACAACACTTGCTTATTACACGAGTGACGCAACACAACCCGTATTATCTGAATTAACACGTTTAATTCTATACATAATGACGCATATAACCTGAATTAATTCTATACTAATCTATTTAAATTTAATAGTAAATAGATCTAAATAGTGAAATAAATATTTAATCATCTATTACTTAATAAAATTAAAAGAAATCAATATCATCTAATGAGGGGTAATTAGGTCATCTAATAATATCACAACACGTAGCCTTGTAGAACAGTGGAGTGACATCTCGGCACCATGTAAGCAAAGCTTAAGAGCATTTCAGACACTTCACAACTACCTCAATGACCTCAGCAGCACTCCGATAGGCCAAACTGTGAACAGCCAGGCAAGACCTCAGGTCGACGTAAGAAGCAACATGTTTCCACCGATCTAACCTGACTCTGATTAGCAACCTGCTTGACGTGTCAAGTGACCTTCTCCTTAAACAGGCTATCAGCTTTGAATTCCTTGGGATCAAAATACCACATCAGAATAGCTGATTATCACCCCGCCTGCTTCAGGCGGGATTGGATTGGATAAATGTTACCTGTTTACGCGGAGTCCACCTCCGAACCAAATGGGCTGGAGATCCCGGACGCGTTTCATGAGGCTCACGACAACTTGCCTATATAAAAGCTCACCTCCAACCTCATAACTACATGCGATTTAGCTCTCGCAATTTTCTAGCTCTCTTGCTTTCTTATAAACTACTAGCTCGCTAACTTAAGCATCGGAATATCCACCCTGATTTAAATTACCCAAACACTCTGATAATCACTTTCTTGCAGCTCAACCAAACGACCTACTAAATCTAACATCCAAACCATCTAATAACAAGGAGCATCAAATCACGCATCGTCATCATCCTTACTTGTCATAATAGTATTTCATGCAAATGTAACAACATAATATAATACTTGAAACTTCACATCATAAATAAATCATTTTAGAGTCAAGTGGGTTAATTTTGTAAATTGACATGTTGAACAATTTGAAATGATTTTAATACAAATATGATGAAAATAAACCCAAATCCATTAATTTCACGTCGTATTCAAGTCATGTCCACATATCACACTAAATATCACCGGCCCTACCGATTAACTTATTTTATCAAATAGATGCTTTGAACCTTGGTTTCTATTTCGACAAGGCTCTTTGGGATGAAAATGACGAGAGCTGTGGAACGGGACCCGTGGAAATAGTGGGCCAACAAGACATCAATTGGAACTTAAACATATGAATTTGTTTGAGCTAGGACGCCCTTTAAGACTAGTCTGGAGAGAGTATAAATATAAATACGTATAGTTCAAATATATACAAAAATAAAATGCTTTGTGGTTAAGGGTTTTTTGGCAGCACCCTACTGTTCGGACTACTTTTAGGTGACCGATGATTTAGAGGCCGAAGTAGAGGATTTTTGTTGGATGAGGACATGGATGCCGAGTTGACTAGGCCGAGCTGGGGGTAGATTGGGTGTCGAGTTAGGTTGATTGCTGAGCTAGGTAGCTTTTCAGAGAAACCTGCAAGGAATCAATGTTAGAGGACCCGGGGTGGCTAACCCGGTGAGATCGCTCCGATGATTAAGTTAGTATTCTCATAGTAGATCGTGAGCTAAAAAATCATAAAGTATGAGAGCTAGAATGTGCTTACTCGCTTCTCTTGTGTCATTGGGGTTGGTGCATTTATATAGGCATTGTTTGGTGTGGGCCTCACGCACCACATCCGAGACTTCTGGGAGGTCGTGCCTAACTAGTACGAGATCCTCGGAGGTAACTACCATGCACGTTGACTATCCTCCGGAACATTCGGTACATGGGCCAACTTCCGAGAAACTTGGGAGCATCGGGATATGCATGCTGAATTTGTCGGCGAGCACATCTCGCAGGTCACCACCTGGTCCCCAATCAGGTCGGTAAGCCCTCGAGGGAAGTCGCTCCTCGCGTCGAGGTCACTTTGTCCGATGACGAGGTGCTACAGGCTGACCTTGGACGAGGTGTTGCAAGCCGACCTAAGTTGTCGAAGTCGCCAAGTCGGGGGTAAAGGCAAGTCGCCAAGTTGGGGTAAAGACGAGCCGCGATCTAGGACTCCAAATCATCACTTAGGTGATGTCTAGGTGTCATCTAGCCGTTCTGAGATGCCATGTGTCACGACGTGACTGGAGGGCCAAATCCACCCTCATCAATTGCCCCCCACTCCCGAGCTGAGGGCAGCTCGACGAAGGGAGTAGGTCATTCCTTTTGGCCCGAAATGATTGTTTGATGAGCTCGTAGTCGTATGCGTTAGTTCAATTTGCTTCTCAGGTCGGAAGAATTCAAGTGTTTGTAGCCTTACGCAAGACCTTGCCGTCTTGATTTTTGAGGCACGAAAGCGGACTCATCCACTCGAGGAGAGGTGAAGCAGGTATTCTGAGGACATCTACCTTATTAGGGATGCAACCACCAAGGGGTTCTGCAATCTGACCTATTACCTCAAGAGCAGAGCTCCTCATGCCGTCCTCAAGAAGAGGTTCTAACCATGTGATTGCTTTATTAGGTCGCTCCACAGAAGTACACTTCGACGTAATGTCACTCGAACTGGTTCTCAAAAGAGCAGCCAATGAATTCAACACGGAGCCTGGAACCAAAGTGAAAAGATAGTCCAAGTTTGCATCCATCATGGTGCTAAGAGAGAACTAGTCTTTCCTTTGTTCTCTTTCTCGTGTTGAGTGCGAACTACTTTTTGTTTCGCCCATGCAAAAGAGGCAAATGGGCCTTATGTGGTGCCGAGGTCTTTTATCACCTCGGCACCTTAGCCCTTAGGCTCTGAGAGCGACTCACAGTCCACTCTCCTTATCCTTGATCTTGCCCATGCTAAAGAGGCGACTAGGTCTCATGTGGTGCCAAGGTCTTTTATGAGCTCGGCACCTTAGCCCTTAGGCTCTGGGAGCGACTCGCGGTCCACTCTCCTTATCCTCGATGCTGCCCATGCCAAAGAGGTGACTGGGTCTCATGTGGTGTTGAGGTCTTTTATAAACTCGGCACCTTAGCCTTTAGGCTCTGGGAGCGACTCACAGTCCACTTTCCTTATCCTCGATGTTGCCCGTGCCAAAGAGGCGAATGGGTCACATGTGGTGCCGAGGTCTTTTATGAGCTTAGCACCTTAGCACTTAGGCTTTGGGAGCGACCCACAGTCCACTCTCCTTATCCTCGACGTTGCCCATGCCGAAGAGGCAATTAGGTCTCATGTGGTGTCGGTCTTTTATGAGTTCGGCACCTTAGCCCTTAGGCTCTGGGAGCGACTCGTAGTCCACTCTCCTTAACATTATTTAGCCGACGTGCGGCCTGACCTTTCCGCCTAAGTGGGTGGTCATTCTGTAGTAACTTCTCATATGGTTGCTTCTATGTCTTCCCATGGGATTATCTTTTTGTATGAGTGCTTGCGAGATCACAACGTACATGTTCTGCTCCCCCTTGTGAGGGTTGTTGATACATAAAGTTGTCATCGCCATGAGTCGGCAGTTCGGGGCCACAGCTACACTGCATCAGCCTCGTAGTGATGCCGGTCATCCACTTCTACAAGAAGCCATTGGGAGCTCAACTTGTGGGGGCAGCACTACTGACTTTATGTCGCTAGCTTGCATGGGAGCCTTGGAAGGCTTGACCTGCAAGGGCGTCCATGCAGTCCATTGGCCGCTAGGTTTTGTGGGAGCCACGAAGTGCTCGACTTGTAGAGGCGACCTTGCGAAACAGGGCTGATAAGGCTTCGTCCTGGCTTATTGCTATTGAGGATGAGTTGAGGTCATTTTGCTTCTATCTACATTGAGCTTCTCCCATGCTCTAATATGGAAATTCATGCTTCATCTCATAGAATTTCCACGCTTTAATCCCGACGGGAACCGCTAATAGTTCTACCACGGGGAGAAGGGGTGTTCACATGCGGTAGCGGTATATTTATCTGGGGCACTGGGAATGCTGGGTTCAGCCTGAATTTGTCTAATTGTCACAGGGGAGTTCTCAAGGTTCATCACAGATGTTCTTGCCCCCCAGTAATAGGTATTCGTTTTGGGTGTTAATTTCTAAAAGGTGAGGTCTTAGCTTTTTAAAGGTGAGAACTTAGCTTCTTGTAGTGTTTCCCACAGACGACGCCAATTGATGAAGGGTTTTTTGGCAGCACCCTATTGTTCGGACTACTTCTAGGTGGTCGATGACTCAGAGGCTGAAGTAGAAGATTTTTGCTAGACCCTATTGTTTTTTGGCAGCACCCTATTGTTTGGTGTGGGCCTCACGCACCGTATCCGAGATTTCTAGGAGGTCGTGCCTAACCAGTCCGAGATCCTCGGAGGTAACTACTATGCACGTTGACCATCCTCCAGAACATTCGGTATGTGGGCCAACTTCCAAAAAGCCTGGGAGTGTTGGGATATGCATGCCGAATTTGTCGGCGAGCACATCTCGCAAGTCACCGCTTGGTCCCCAATCAGGTCGGTAAGCCCTCGAGGGAGGTCGCTCCTTGTGTCGAGGTCACTTTGGTCGGTGACGAGGTTCTACAAGCTAACCCTAGACGAAGTGCTGCAAGCCGACCTAAATTATGGTCAAAGTTGCCAGGTCGGGGGTAAAGGCAGGTTACTAGGTCGGGGTAAAGACGAGCCACGATATGGGACTCCAAATCATCACTTAAGTGGTGTTTAGGTGTCATCTAGTCGTTTTGAGATGCCATGTGTCACGACGTGACTGGAGGGCCAAATCCGCCCTCAACGCTTTGCACTCTACATATTTGTATTTATAGTTTATACTCTTTTCAAATTGAGCCTAAAATTGTGTTTGGTTGCAATACAAAGAAATTTGCACTGATGCAAAACTATGCAGTGTAAATGATTCAAGTGTAAATTCTGACCTATTTTTGTTTTAAATTTTAGCTTATTTTGTTTTTTTTTTGATAAAAAAATTTAGCTTATTTGTTTGATTGCAATGTAAATGAAAGTAAAATAAAATTAAATCTAAAACAAAATTAAATGAGAATTTACAATTTTTTCATTTGCACTCATGCATTTGTACCAGTGGCTAGTGCAAATAAAATTGCAGTGCAACCAAACACAGCCTCAAATCCAAAATGGGTAGTTGTAATGGGTTTTCATCCTTGTGTTGGACGTAAGTATCACGTATGTTCAGATGTACTCTCGGGTGCCAATTAGCATTCAACCCGTATAGTTCAGATGGAATAACATCTCAATCTCATAAATAAATTCCTCAGAGTTTGAATTTCCTACAGTTCTACTACTCGAGCAATCATGATGCACTGCGCTACACGACAGGTTGGACTGGAATCTGTTGAGAATCATGTTTGAGTTTGGTCAAGATTTTGACCAAGCACCAGACTCGTACACCTCCCAAGTTTGTATCCTCTACTTGTTTTACTCGTGACTATCAAATGCCAACTTTCCAAAGAGTCCCAGTCCGATAATGGAATGGAGCTGAGGTCAAAGTCAAACCATCTTCATGGACAGTAAGGTTCCAATCAATGTACACGAAGAAGATCAGAACTATGGATCTCCATCACTGGATCTGGATGAAATGCTACGTCTAGGGATTCGGAAAATCTCAAATTTCAACCATTGGTTGACCTAACTTTTCAATAGATGACCACTCACACCAGTCGGAAGTCTGAAAATAATAATTACTCATTTACTCATTTTCACTTCTTTAATAAGAAAAAAAATAACGTATAAAAAACAAGAAGAACAAAAATAATCACACTGGATCACGTTGTATGCTATTAACGTACATCCCATTTATTTGAAACTCCCGCCACCATAAATCCAATCACAAATACATCTATCCTAGAATAAAGAATCTCTATCGTCCATCAATTATACACAGCACCCCGACAAAAACATCCTGTGATTCTGCACTACCTCCACATTCCACAACAACACCAAATGGTTGAGCAGAAGATCTGTCTCTGAATTCCTCAGACTTTTACAGTTTGTGTCAGCATCTCGATCTACCTGCTGACTGCTGAGCTAGTAGTAGTAGGCGCCACCCTCTCCACCTGGCTTTTATTAATTATTTTTCTTTTTTTTAATCATTTAAAATGACGCTTTGTTCGAAGGAAGGGTAACGTGCGCACCTTCGCGAGAGGTGGACCAGACAATCGTCCTTGGGACAGATGGTGGGGACATACGCGATGTCATCGCAACCGTCCGTTCTGTGCCTCTTGAAATCAAGAATGGACGTGAACATGGCGATGAATAGCACCAGGTGGTTCAGGGCGTAGCGCTGTCCAACGCACTGGTGTGCCCCAGCACCGAACGCCAAGAAGTTTCGCTTGTACATCCTGTCTTCTTGTCTCTCCTCCGAGAACCGGTCCGGGTCGAACCGGTCCGGATCGGTGAAGCCTTGGAACGACGACTCGAAGACGGATGGGAAAACTATCGCTCCCTTCGGGATTGTATAAGATTCCGTCAGCTGGAAATCTTCTCCGGCGATGTGCGGCACAAGCGTCGCGGGGGCTCGGAACCTGACGATTTCTCTGGCCACCGCTTGGGTGTATTTCATCTCCGTCAACTGCTCCGCCGTTATGAGTGTGTCAGATTCCGGAGACCAGATACTAGAAACCTCTGCTCGGACCTTCGCGAGTACATCCGGATGCGAGTCCAAGAGCGTCACAGCCCAGAGCAACGATGACGTCGAAGCGTCCTGCGCGGCGAACAGGAAGTCGAAAATATGCCCGCCAATCTCGACGTCACTGGTATGCCGCGGCGGAGAAGACTCCCCGGCTTCAAACGCAGCATCGATCTCCTTCACGGCCTCTTGCATCCAGAAATCGATCAGACAAGATGGTTCCTTTCCCGATTTCATCTTCGACTTGCTCTGGCCAGCGCACACGGTCAGGCTTTTCACCAGTCGGCTGACGGCGAGCCTCGCTTTCCGGAAGCCGAATCCGGGGAGATCGATGGGCAACTTCATCAGGCCAACATTGAAGAGATTGTAATCCCTTTCAAAATCTTCTCGAGCTTTCTTGGTCATATAAGGTCCGACGAAGACGGTCTGAGAGGTCTCGAGATTCATGTCGCGACAGAGAAGACGAAGCACGATGGGCTTGGACGGGTTACCGGAACAAAGAGACTCCCATTTCTTGAAGTGCTGAAGAATGATCCTCTGCTGCAGAGAGATGTAAGTAGCCAGTGCTCTGGGGGTGAAATTAGGAGCAATCCGACGCCGGAGATCCTTGTGGTCCTGACCCATCATGTAAATAAGGTTGTGCTCGCCGAATAGCTTCTTCCCGAAAGGGTGGCCGATGAGGTGGAAAGCGTCGGGACGTACATTAGCGAAGAGCTGGTGAGAGAGCTCGGTGTTCTGAATGAAGACGATGAAGCGACCAATGATGTAGTTAGCAGAGACGCCCAGACTGGAGGATTTGGCCAGGGCAGCCTGGACGTCCCAGAACTTAACGGGGTTGAGGACCAGTGAGATAGCGCTGCCCACGAATGGCCAGACCAGAAGAGGCCCAGGGAGTGAGCGTTTCTTCTTCAGGTACTTGACCTGCTCCAGCAGAAGTAGAAGCGCAATGAGACTTGTTATGTAGGGCGCCACCGATGTTAACGTGCTCCATATGGAATCCATCACCTGAAGACGAAGAGAAGCTGAAGGCTGAAGCTCCTTTTACTGTTTGGCTATGTATAGATTCGCACCAGAAGCCACGAGAGTTTAGAGAGAGAGAGAGAGAGAAAGAGGTTCTCAGCTCAGCAACGCCAAACAGCAGATGCCTCGACTTCGCATTCGCAGGACTTCCTCCTGCAAGCGGGAAAAAAGGCCAGCAATATGAGGTTGGGCGGAAAAGGTCGATGGGACCCGCAGCCAGCTGGCTGAACTAAGAGATGACGTGGCATCTGGATCAAAGGTTGGTTGAGGACCTTTGGTAACGGTTTTCTTTTCAAATAGGGTAGAAGTAGGATACGTTCTCGTTACGTGTCCACGCTAAGGATCTTCCCGCGTGTTCCATCAAATCAATCTCGACCAGTGGAACAGGCATTGATCTGCTGACACAAAAGCAATCTCGATCATCCAATCAGCGTGACTCACACCAGTTTCGTTACACTAATAAGCCACCTTTGTAACATGTTTTCATTATTTGACAATAAAATTTGTACCATTTGTACATTTAGGAACGAGTAGCGTAGGTAAATCCAGTAACGCAACAAGTATACGATCTTTTCTTTTCAGTTGGTCGACCGTTGTTAAATGGTGGCTTGCACAAAAAACTGCCAAGTAACGTTAGTCGTTAGACGCTGGTGGTTTTGGAATGCAACTTATGTTTCCATTTATGCCCTCGCTTTGACGTCAAATTTTTGATCTTGCATCGGAACTCTCACGTACAGAGAGCACAGAGAGGAGGGAGAGATACGATGCGACCGGTCCGGAATAGTTGATCTGTCGTCTCTGGGCTCTATTTGACTAGACTATTGCAGAGAAGACCGAAGAAAGAAAAGTGACAAACCGACAGAGTAGAGTAGTCGTGTAAGACACGGGATCTAGAGTTCCTGGTCGACCCTAAAAGTCTGGAATCTTCTGTTGCTTTAGGCGGTCTAAAGACTCTGAACTCTGAAGCCGCGATGTCCTAGAAGGCGGCTCCAAAAGCAGTCACGTCTTTCAACTTTGGCCTTTTGTGGCAATTCAATTCTGAGCCGATTTTTTTGGGTGGTGATTAAATCTTCGGCGCAGGCTTTTACACATTAGGCTACTGCCATTAGATTGGTACCATGAAATATATTGTAATGCTAAGCACAAAGATGGTTGGTTACAGATTATTAGATTTGGTTACAAAAGTAATATCTAAGGTATGGTATAATAGCCTAGAGTCAAAAGTTACGGCCATTCTGATATTGTGGGTGAAAAGTTAAAACTGAAAAGTTGCAAATCTAATCCAACTCCTTTCAGGAGAAAATCTGACTTGGCTACCTGGAATCGTCATGGCAGGTCCCAACCGAGAACAGGAGTTCAAATTTCCTGAACTTTCCTATAGTCATTCCTACACTTAAATTCAGCGTCCCTCGTCACGTGCTTTCACGTTTGGAAAGATCTAATGATATATGGCATTGATGATGATCTTTTGAAAATCACTCGGGTAGGGGTGTCAACGGTATTTGAAAATCTGATTTCGAATTTGATATTTAACATAATTGAATTAAATTTGAATAATTCAAATATTTAGTCAGTTGAATTTAGATATCTTATTCTTACTGAATAGTTAATTGGATTTGAATTTGGATATGACCTGATTCCATTCGATAAATATATGAATTTAACCGATTATATAATTCTTATATATAATATATAAAATATTTTATATAATTTATATATAATAATTAAGTTATATAAATAATTTATATATTTATTACTTTATATCAATAATTTTTTTATATATTTATTAATTATCTAAAATAATTAATTAATCGAATCGAATATTCGATTATTTAATCGGATTCATATTCGGATATTAATTTTTAATATCCGTTGAATATCGAATCAAATCCAGATATCGGATTTTTCTAATTGGATTCAAATTCAGATATGCCTGATCCAATTTGGATTCGACCCGTTTACACCCCTAATGCCAGGGTCCCACGTCAATACTAAAGGAATCAACATAGTACTTGGCTAATTTTAGTGATTTTCAAGAATTCAGCCAAAAATCTATTTTTGTTATCACCCCTTTTTAGGGATCACTTTTTTTAGTGATTTCCTAATTTCTAATTGATTATGATTTTTTGAGGATATGGCATGACATTCAACATGGTATTAAATAATAACTTTAATACAAAAATAATCAATTCTTGAGAATCAGTATCAAACAAATTTAAAATCGATTTCTTAAAAATTGGCTTACGTGGCATAAATGATACCAAATAACAAAATTTATCAATTTTTGAAAAAAAAGAAACATTGATTTCAAAAACCACCAATTTTTGAAAAATCAATAAGGAAGAATCATCGGCGATGCCAAACATCACTCTATTATCTATGACAAAATTAGATATACTCTTCACATTGTATGCCTCGCTTTCTACTTATATTTTCACTTAAAATGGGATATACTCTTTACGTTCTGCTGCATTTGAATGCAGTGTAAAAGTAAAAGTACATTGATCAATTTATAGTTATGGACCATTGTAAACCGAAAAGTGTGATTATTAATGTAAATATTTACATTGTTTTTATCGAAGTTGTATTTATATCGGTTAAACTCGATCTGAGTGGAGTTTTACATCGATTTTTTATGTTTAACTACACTCCACCCAAACATCGACAAATACAGATCAAAGTGTTTAATTACACTAGTTTGTATTTACACCGCAAACAAATGCAACCTAAATATGACTAATGAGGGGCAATTTGGCCTTCTAGTGGATATTACACCACGTGGCACCATCATACCGTTGTATAACACCTTAGTGTCATGTAGGTAACGACATGTTTGCACCTAGTCTTGGAAAATAATAGGCACAAAAGGGAACTCGACACTCGAGGAAAATAAATTTCATTACTTGTCAAAAAGAGTGGTTTACATCAGTGCTACAAAAAAATAAAAAGAACAAGAAATATGAAGAATCGAGCTTGGAGGCTTAGAATACATAGCAAATGTATGGGAGGTCTAAGAAATGAGGCAATAAAATCAGTTGTTTTGGGGCTCGTCGTTGCCCCCAAAGCTTGCTACTTCGACACGAACACCATCCCCTACAATGCCTTCAACTTTGTCCTCCTCCTCAAAGTCGGGCTCCTGATCAACCTTGGTCATCATCTTGTTGGTGCATGTCGATCTCTTCAGCTTCCCTAGGTCGAATTTTAGACACACTAAGGCCACAAGCATCCTGTATAACTTGAACCTATGGCAATAGGCACCAGTACCAAACTCTTCCCCGTCATTCTGAAATTCTATGGAATCTTGAAATTCCTAGATTACACAAACCCCAATGGCACAAATGTCTTTGGCGAACTTTGATCTTCTCTCTGCGAGCTCGACTTTTTTTTCACTAGCTCATGACGATTTTGTTCCAACTCACCAGTCAGCTTCTCGATCCCACTGCCAAGTCACCGCTCTTACTTTGCTCCTATACTAGCTTGGCTTTCATGTCAATGATAAGCTTGATGACCCATTCAAGATGAGCTCTGCACACTGCTACCTCCTTCTCCAAGGCTTCGACCCTCACCACACACACCTTGGCCTACCCCAGCAAGGCATGTATTAGGGTGTTTGCTTGAGAAAGAAGAAGAAAGATCAAGAATCAGTAAGGAATGATGAGCATGTTAAGTATAAATGAGGAAGTTTGACCCTTACCACCATTAGGTAACACATGGCTCTTCCAGTGATTTGGCTGGGGCACCACTCGCGAAGCTCCTTGACCTCTTTAGGAAAGACAACCTACTGGCTCTTCTCTAAAGTCATTCGGAAGTCCATGATGGAATGCCTCTCCTCGGCCCTAGACTCGGCCCCTAATGTGGCAGTTGCCTCGACCTTGGGGGGTGGTTGATCCACCTTAGTAGCCCGAACGGCTCCAAACCCTGATGCAACCCCTTCTGGCCAATCTTCCTCTACCAAGTCGACTAATGGCACGACCTTAGCAGCACTCCACCCAATAGGCTTGGGAGCAACAACTTGAGGGGACACCTGAGGAGCCACCTTCCTCTTCTTCCTATTCATCGCTTGGAAGAGCCCTAAAGTAGGTACACCCGACATGTCTCCTGCACAAGAAAACTGAGGTGAGCCAAACTGCCAAGTCAGAAAATCAAAGAAGTAAAATGCCTGAGTCTGGCACAACAACCTACCCGAAGGACTCAGCCCAACCTGGATCAACTTCTCCTTGGACAAGAATTCACTCACCTATGACCTCCTGTTCACTAGAACTTGCACTCTCACCTGCAAGCGCTCACTCAGGGTCTCCTCCTCGGCATCCCTGGTGCCTTCCCTCCATACTATAGAGAATGGCCATCTGCCGTTGAGATCCAAGAAGTACTTCCTCTTCCAGTCTTGAGCCTTGGAAGGGAAGCTACCCAACAATTTACAGCTAGAGCAGTAGGACAGGTAATAATTGTACTTCTCAATGAGATTCCTTTTCAACTAGCATGTGCCAACAAAGGTCTAAATATTTAAAGGGAAGCAACATGGTGATAGAAGGAAATGGTGTTGACCATCCTAACGGAGTTAGGATGAAGCTGGCCCAAGGTGATGTTTTAATAGTTCAACACCTTGGGAGTGAATGAATGAAGAGGGAACTGGAAACCTGCCTTTAGAGCCTCCTCGAAGACGATGACCTCGTTCTCATAGTGTAACTAGGGATATCATCCCAAAGGAAGGAAATAACTGAATTGGTCTAGGATCCTGTACTGAACTATGAGCTCATAGACGTCCTTGGCAGATAATTCTGTGGGACCAAACTCGGGCTTAGTCTTGTGTAGATAGATGATGGGAGGATGAGGCCCCTTTATGAGAACCTCGTCATTCCTGAGCCTAGGTCCCCTCCTCGGCCTGGCCGACAGGATACCTTTCCCCCTCATACTCAACATCAGACATAATTGAAAAGGAAAAGACAAGATGGGGGGAAGAACGATTCACCAAAGACAGAAAGACCAACCTCACCGACTACATCGACCACTTCAACCACACCGAGCTCTATGATCTCAAAAGCACCGACTCCTCTTCAAACATAGGGACAAATGAAATAGGGCCCCAATGACCCTATTTATAGACGGGTGAGCTGGGCTGTGGACGACTGAGATCAATCGGATCCAACGGTACTAATGGGTGTGACGGTTCACATTTCAAGGTGAAATGAACTTAATGCATTTTTAGTGTCTACAGGACTTAATGTCCGCGTGATGTCTACGCGTGCCCTGGACGTGACTTGTTAGTCAAGCTAGACCGAGCAAACTAGTTCGATCCCGAACCACCGACTGGCCCATAGTTGATGTTAGAATTCGCGCTAAAGTTACCTCGGATTAGACTACTCTCGCATCGAGCTCGTCACCTCGGACTCGAGAGTGGGGGCAATTAATGAGGGGAAATTTGGCCCTCGAGTGATATTAAACCACATGGCACCATCAAACTGTTGTACAACACCTCAGTGTCATGTAGGTAGCGACACGTCTACACCTAGCCAGCTAGATTCACCTTGAAGCATCCTTGGATGCCCTAGCGGGATCCAACCATGAACTTGGGCAAGAGGGGTGGCCTCCCTCCGAAGACTAATTGACCAGATGGAGATTGAGGTGGTGGCCCACATGATGTGGTGACCAATTCCTGCTCGTACGACTTATCGCCTCTAAGTCATCCAAGATCACGTTATCCGATCGATAAGGCTAACCTCCATGCTGCCCACTTCGGAGATAACCAGATAAGCCTAATCACAATTTGCATGAACTATCTTCAAGCGTGGTAGGCCAGTAAGCCACATCCACCCAAAGATCTCAGATACATTATGTGAAGCCCACAACTACATGTGCCTATATATAGATGCCCCCTTCAACCAAAGAAGGTACGCACGATTTAGCTCTCAGAACTCTCTTGTTCTCTCGCTTTCTAGCTCTTTCAAAACTCTTTACTAAGTTAAGCATCAAAGTGCCCACCCCGGGTAAAGCTCCCCAGGTACTCTAACTGTATTTTTGCAGCTCAGTCAGCTGACCTCGCTAGACAAGCGTTTGAACTATTCTCTAGTAGGGAGCACTAGATCACACACCATCAAGGACCTTAAATACAATGCAAAACTAAAGACCAAATAGAGGTAAATAGGGGTAGATTCAAGCCAAGCCTAGGTGAATATTTGGATATTTGAGCTTGGGTCGCTCATAAACTATTAGGCTCGAGCTCAAGCTCAATTCGAACTAGAGACTTGAGCTCAAGCTTGGCTCGAGTAAAAAGCTTAGAAGTTTGAGCTTGGTTGCCTATGATTGCAAGTTTCCCTCAACTGTTGAAGTGTCAAGCCAAGGTCTCCCTCAACTATCGAGGTGTCGAGCTGAGGTCTCCCTCAACTATTGAGGTGTCGAGTCGAGATCTCCCTTAGCACTCAAGGTGCTAAGCCAAGGTCTCCCTCAACAGCTTGTGAGCCTCATGAGTTGAACTTTATTAGGCTCAAGCTCAACTCGATTAGCAAACAAACCTATATATATTAGGCTCGAGTTTGGCTCGACTAACAAACAAGCCTATATATATTAGGCTCGAGTTCAAATCGAAGCTCGGTTTAGACTGAGCAGAGCCGAGCACGAAGAACTCCTAAATAGGTCGGCTCATGGCCAGCCCCTAGAGCTAAATGAATAGGTAAAAAAATTATTTGGAAAGTCCACTATTGATGGAAAATCATAGAAAAAAAATGGTGATTCTTTATAAACAAAGTGAATGCTAAATTAATGTTGTGAAAAGCAAATTGCCTATCCCATGCAGAAAAGAGATGTTCTCACAAAGCCCTCCATTGTAGTGCTTTCCTCAAATTTTATAGCTGCACAACTTATACTTCTTGGTGTTTGTAATTAAATAAATGCAATTTTTGGTAAATTACTCCTCGAATAAGAAGTATATGCATCTTAAATCGTGGAAAAATTCCATTTTGGCTAAGGATTTGGGAGGACTGGGCTTCAAAGACATGACATTAAAAAATAAAACACTTATGATGAAGATTACATGCATTTCTTGCAATATAACAGAAAGCCCTAGGTGAAAGTATTGCAATAATCGAAGTATCTTAATTACTAATGGTGGTTCATTTTGGGGAATTGCAATATATATTGCTTGATTGTAGGGGGAGCCCGAGAATGGTGCTTGCATATTAATCGGAATGGTTGGATGTTAGAGAGCGTTCTACAACATGAATTTTTTTCTTTTCATTTGTTTTTAGAATCACTACATTGGCAAAAAATAAATAAATAAATAAAACAAAAAACATGTTCTTAAACTCTATATTTTCTTTGTTTTCAAAGAGGAAAACAAGTTTGTTTTGTTTCAAAAAACAATACATATTTTTGAAACCAACACCATATTGGTTTTTAAAACGAAAACAAATTTATATTCGTACAGAAATGATATGATTTATGGAACATGGTGTTGAATAATCAAATGAAAACATGTTTTTGAAACCAGATTCAAGAACGTGTTTTCTTGTTTTAGTTTTTGGTGTGGGGTGACCCAACCCAGCCCATTCGAGGCTGGGAGGCCCAGCCCACGAGTGCCAGATCTAGGAACGAGATCCACTACATAAGAAGTTACTCTACTCCCCTCGTACGAAGCCAATTGCGGAGCACCCACGCGTCCCCGCATAGCTCTCTGACTACCATCGTACGGCTCCCATTTCAGGCGTTCATCTCCACCTACCTCCAGGTAGTTCAAGTATAAATAGGGGTGTCCTCCCTCCAGGTAAAGAGGGATTGAATACAATTTGCATATGGACTTGGAACTGATCTCAAAAGCTATATTCTAATTCCCCTCTTTGTACCCCGTACTAACTTGACCATCAGAGACTCTACCTCGGGTTCTCACCCAGGGGCCTCTAACGTATTTTGTCTTGTAGTATCTCGGCCACCTGCCCTCGGCAACGATCTCCCCGAACCCTCGAAGCCTTCAACTAACCTTCAAAGTCTAGGGGCAAAATTACTTTGTTGTCCTCGGCCATCCCGAACATCAACAATTGGCGCTGTCTGTGGGAACTATTGCTAGGACGTTCCCTAGAAGAACTTTAACAAGCTAACAAGTCCCCAAGCTCCAACCAACATGGTACGAAGAACAAGAAATACACAAAATCTTGTCACCAATGAACAGTTCTAGATCGTGCTCGACCACCTGGAATACTTGACACAGCAAGTCGAGCAGAACTACCCCCAGGCAAGAGGCCACCCCACCGGGGAGTCGGCATAGGCAAAACGACAAGGGTCCACTAGCCAATCAGCCCCCAACCTTAGTCACATGCAGTGGGTTGAGCCCTTAGAGTCTAGTAGCAGTCGTCCAGTCGACCCACTCTCCTGAACCACCAGACCTCCAAGCCGAAGTAAGGAGGAGACGGAACGATCGGGGGATAACTGTCAGCCCTCTGAGCAGCATCACCGATGCCGAAGGGCCAATCCGAGGGATGAAGGTGGACGTCGCAATCGCCCCAGCGCCCATTCCAGGTCTGATCCAAGACATCTTGAATGGCTGCCGCGCTAAGCGTGAAGCACGCAGTCTCAACTCCGAGCACTCCAGAGTCTATGCCAAGCACCACCCTGTTCATGAAGACCGGGATGGCGCGTAGGCCATGCCCAACCCCATGTTAGCTGAACTCTGAGCCAAGCTCCGACAGGTTAAGGAAGGTCGAACTGACACCTCGGCCGGACAAAGCAACTGCCTAGGGAGAATGGATGCCTTCTCTCCTGATATCATCGCCGAGCCTCTGCCCCCAAACTTCAAGGCTCCTGCCTTGGAGATGTATGATAGGAATACAGACCCAGATGACCACCTAGACAGCTTCAGGGCACTCATGATCCTGTACGGATACTCCGACGCCTTGACATGCCGGACTTTCCAGGCGACCTTCAAGGGAACTGCTCGGCGGTGGTTTTCTAGCCTCCTTCCTCGATCCATCACCTCATGGGAGCAGTTTTCCAGCATGTTCCTCGCCCGCTTCATCAGCATCCGGCACCCCCAGAAAAGCATTGTCTCGCTGATGATTGTCAATCAGAAGTGAGGAGAGAGTTTGTGGTCATACATTGACCGCTTCAAAAAAGAACTCGAGGTCCATGACCTCAACCCCCTGGTCTCCATGCATGCCATCATCAGTGGACTCCTCCTCGGCTCGGCTCTCAAATGCTCCGTTACCAAAAGCCAGCCGAAGACGAAGCTAGAGTTCCTAGAAAGGGCCTAGAAATACATTGCTGTCGAAGAGGCTTCAACTACGAATGCCCATGAGAGAGGCATAGAGCACCAAGGTGGAGCCCCCGAGAAGAAGAGGAAGAATGGAGACCAGGGCCGGAGCAACAGCAACAAGAAGCCACCGGCTTCGGCCTTGGCTTACAACTAGTACACATCACTCAACTCCACCCGCACACAGATTCAGATGCAAATCAGGCAAGAAAAATTTATGAAGTGGCCTGAAAAGTTGAAGAAGAACCCCCGTAGGGGGAACCCTAAAAAATACTAGAAGTTCTACCGAGATACTAACCACGACACCAAGGACTGTTATGATCTCAAAAATGAGATAGAGTCCCTTATTCGTCAGGGCCACCTCAAGTAGTACGTTGGAGGCAAAGCCAGTGCCTCATCCTCTCAGCAGCAACACCAACAAGCAGCAAGCATCATCGATGTCATAGTGGGAGGCATGGCCTCAGGTGGAGCATCAACCTCAACTCGCAAAGCCTACGCCAGGCAGCTGAACATCCAGGGGTCAGCCCCTAAGAAGTAGAAGCAAGAACCACTCTCCTTCACGGATGAGGACCTAAAGGGGGTAGCAGTCCCCCATGACAACACATTGGTGGTCTCGGCCATCATTGCAAACTTCGTAGTTAAAAGGATCCTTGTTGACAGTGGCTCTTCGGCCAACATCCTTTTCTACAAAGCTTTTGAAAAGATGAAGATAGCTTCGAAGTGCCTCCAATCAGTAGATGCCCCACTAGTCGGCTTCTCTGGCAGCATCGTCAAACCAAAGGGCAAGATCTCCCTACCAGTCACAATAGAAGTGAAGCCCCAGCAAGTGACAAGGATGATAGAGTTCCTGGTTGTGAAGATCAACTCACCCTACAACGCCATCATGGGGAGACCAACTCATCACACACTCCGGGCAACCATCTCCTCCTACCACCTCACCTTGAAGTTCCCCATCGAGCACGGCATCGGAGTTGTTCGTGGGGACCAGCACGCCGCCCGTCAGTGTTATGTGGCAACATTGAAGGGCAAGAATAAAGAAGCTCTGCCACTAGAAGGGCTCGACCTCAGGAAGGAGCCAACGAGCTTTGGCCAGCCGGCCGAGGACCTCGTCTTGGTTCCCCTAGACGAGGACGAGTCCAAAAAAATAGTCCTAGTCGGGTCTAACCTTCCCCCCGAGAGCCTATTCGAACTGGTAAGTTTCCTTAGACTTAATGCCAACTTCTTTGCTTGGTCCGTTGCTGACATGCCCGGAATTGACCCCTCGGCCATTACACACAGGCTGAGCGTGGACCCGAGCTCTAGGCTAGTTCGTAGAAGAATAGGAACTTTGCACCAGAGTGTTGTTAGGCCATAGAGGAGGAAGTTGAAATGTTACTCGACGCCGACTTCATCCGAGAGGTACACTACCCTAACTGGTCGTCAAATGTGGTTATGGTAAAGAAAGATAATGGAAAATGGCGGATCTGTATTGATTTCATAGACCTTAACCGAGTCTGCCCCAAGGACAGTTTTTCTTTGTCGATGATAGACCACCTCGTTAATGCTACTACAAGGTTCGAGCTACATAGTTTCATGGATGCCTTCTCCAGATACAATTAGATAAAGATGCACCCGGATGATAAAGAAAAGACCTCATTCATTACCAAACACGACACATATTGCTACTATGTGATGCCCTTCAGCCTCAAGAATGTTGGGAACACCTACTAGCGCCTTGTCAACAAGGTAGTGAAGAGCCTATGTGGATGACATGGTAGTGAATAGCCTGAAAGCTGAGATCCACATTTCGGATCTAGCCGAGACCTTCGACACCTTGCGGAATTATAACATGAAACTCAACCCCAACAAGTGTGCCTTCGGCGTCACATCAGGCAAGTTCTTAGGTTTCATCGTCACTTAGAGAGGCATTGAGGCTAATCTTGAGGAGATACAGGCCATACTAGACATGGCACCCCATGGACAGTGAAGGAGACCCAAAAACTCATCCGTCAAATGGCAGCCCTCAATCGCTTCATGTCAAAGTCAGTCGACCGCTACCTACCTTTCTTCCGTGCCATCAAGAAGCTGAAAGAGTTTCAATGGATGGAGAAGTGCCAACGCACCTTTGACGAGCTCAAGGCGTACCTCACTTCACCTCCCCTCCTCAGTCGGCCAGCCGAAGGGGAAAGCCTGTACTTGTACCTCTCGGCCGGGGATAAAGCAGTTAGTTCAGTCCTCATCAAGGAAGATGGCGTGCAGAAGCCAATGTACTATGCAAGCAAGGTCCTCTACAATGTCGAGACCAGGTACGCAGAGATAGAAAAGTTGGCTTTTACCCTCGTGATTTCGGCAAGGAAACTCCAGCCATATTTCCAGGCCCACATTGTAGTGGTCCTGACGAACCATTCCCTCAAGGATGTCCTTGCCAAGCCCGAGACCTCGAGGCACCTGACGAAGTGGGCCATCGAGCTGTCTGAGTTTGACATCTAGTGCCAGCTAAGGCCCACGATCAAACCACAAGCCTGGCAGATTTCAAAGTAGAATGCACCTTCAGTCGAGCCCTTTGCCAGCGCCCAGAAAATGCTGAGGGGGATAATGTGGACGACAAGGCTCAACCTCGATGGAAGCTCTTTGTCGATGATTCCTCCAATGCTAAAGGAAGTAGAGCGGGCCTCATCCTCCTCACCCCAGATGATGTGGTCTTGGAGTATGCACTAAGGTTTGACTTCCCAGCGTCAAATAACAAAGCCGAGTATGAGGCCTTCCTCGCTGGTCTGCAGCTTGCTAGGGACCTCGGCTCCTCATACGTCAAAGCCTTCAGTGACTCTCAGCTGGTGGTGAATCAGATGAGCGACAAGTACGAGGCCAGGGAACAAAGTATGTCCAAGTACCTCACCAAAGTTTGAGATCTAGCCTGCCACTTCCAATGCGTCTCCTTACAACGGGTCCTGCAAGGCGAGAACACACAAGCCAACGCTTTCTCCAAGTTGGCAAGTACCTCGAGCGGATCCCCCAACTGGACTGTGCACATCGAGAAGCTACTTTGGCCCTCCATTGAACAAGTCTAAGTACTCCCCATAGAGGTTGAACCTTTATAGATGGATCACATCGTCAACTTCCTATCAATTGGACGGTTGCCCGAAGACAGAAATGAGGCAAAACGACTTAGAGAGCAGGCAACCCACTATACCTTGTTAAAGGGAAAGCTATACTGAAGATCCTTCACCTTGCTTCACCTTCGATGCCTTCATCTGAAGGAGGGAAACTATGTGCTACAAGAAATTCACAGAGGCATTTGCGTTAACCACCTCGGCCAGAGAGCCCTAACCCAAAAAGCCCTAAGGCGGGGCTACATCTGGCCTACCCTCCACAAGGACACAACTAGATTGGTGCAAAAGTGTGATCCATGCCAGAGGCACGCCAACTTATGCCACAGGCTGGCCACCTCTCTTTCGGACCTCAACAGTCCATGGCCCTTTGCCAAATGAGGCATGGACCACCTTGGCCCCTTTCTTCCGACCACGGAGGGAAAGAAGTACCTCGTTGTTGTAGTGGACTACTTCACCAAGTGGGTGGAAACCGAGCCCTTGGACGTCATCACGACGCAAGCCATCCAAAATTTCTTTTCAAAAAGCATCATTTGCCGCTTCGGCCTACCCTACATGCTGGTCACCAACAACAGGAAGCAATTTGATGACGCCAAGTTCTGGGAGTGGTGTGCCTCCCTCAACATCAGGCAATAGTACTCCTCGGTAGGCTATGGGCTGACTAACTAGCCAAGGTCACCAACAAGATAATACTGGTTGGATTGAAGACCAGATTGGACCGAGCAAAAAGCATATGGGTTGACGAACTGAACAGTGTACTCCAGGATTACCGAACTACGCCTCGGATAGCAATGGGAGAAACCCCCTTCGGCTTAACTTATGACACAGAAGCAGTAATCCCAGCAGAGATCGGCTAGCCAACACTCTGAATTGAAGCATATAATGAAGCCGAGAATGATGAAGCCCTCAGAGAAAACTTTGATTTGTTGGAAGAAGCCCGAGAGCAAGCACAGATAAGGGTAGCCACTTACCAGCAACGAGTGGTCCGTTATTACAACTACAGGGTAAAAGAAAGACACTATCAAGAGGGAGACCTTGTCCTCATAAAAGTCATGGTCCTCGAACCCGGAGTAGGGAAGGTGGGGCCCAATTGGGAAGGCCACTATAGAATCAAGCAAGTCATCGGCCCCAGCACTTTTCACCTGGAACACCTAGATGGAAGACCTATACCTCAAACATGGAATTCGGAGAACCTCCGGATGTACTATAAATGATTGTAACTTCTTTTTGAAATTGTGGAATGAATGAAACAAAAAGTCCCCCTTTGGCTCAATGCTTAGTGTGTGTACTTTCTAAGTACTTATAACTCTGACTTCGCGACTGGCAGGGGTGCACAGCCTCCTCCGAGGGCTATACCCCCTCGCTAGACCAACACCAAGACTTAATGAATAAGTAGCGAGAACCTTAGCTATGACTTAATGTGTTAGAATACACCAGGATGACCGAGGAACCCATGTGCCTCAGCACCCCACCTTGGTGGCGGCTAGCCTCCTAAACTTTCACACTTAGTGCTACTAGCAAAGGAAGTCAGCCTCCTTGGAGCATTGCGCTCGACCTCGTCGAAACAAGTATGCAAGGATACGGGAGCCAGGTGAGCTTCAGCTCTACCTAGGCCCCATGGTGCCAGACGAGCCCCAGCTTTGTCTTGGCCACCGCCCCAATAGGGCAGCCCACTTCAGCCTTGCCGAAGCTAATGCGCAGGGATATGAGAGCCAGGCGAGCCTCAACTCTACCTAGGCCCTACGGAGCCAGATGGGCCTCAGCTCTATCTCGGTCACCCTCAATATGGTAGGCATTTTCGGCCTCGCCGAAGTCAACACTTAGAAGAATGGGAAGCAAGCGAGCCTCAACTCAGCCTCGGCCCCCACTCTCATGTTGACAGGTCATGTTGCTATTTACCCAAGTATAAGTAAAGGGGAGAGAGCCAGGCGAGCTCCGCACTTTGCTTCGGCCTCCCTCCATTACAGGCCTCTTCGGCCTTGCCTAAGTGAACACTTAAAAGGGCGTTAGGCCAGGCAAGCCCCGATCTAACCGCAGAGGTTTTACCTCAGCCATGCTTCTAACGCACAAAGTAAACCGAAGAGAACTACGCTTGTCTCACGTTGTGTTTTTTTTTTCTTTTTGAGGGGCAAGGACCCTTCGGCAACAAAAGCGTAAGTGCAAAAATGGTGCAAAAAATACAAGGAAAAACAACACAGCAAAAAACAAGTGCAATAGTTGAAGCAAAAAATCAAAAAATACAGTTGATTCTCATTATGCACAAAAATTCCTTTGGCTTTACAAATTTGTTTCAAAAAACAAGCATGGTCTAAGCCTCGCCACTAGCTAGAGGAAGAAGTGCAGAATCATCAGCCTCTTCAGGAGAATCGGGGATCACCTTCAAAGATTCAGCATCAAAATCTGGAAGCACCGCCGCAAGTGCCTTCTTGGTGTCCTCAATCTTGTCCAAGAAAGCCCCAGAAGCGAGATCGGCCAACTCATTGGCTCATTTCCCTGCCTCCTAGGCCCTCCTCGGCGATGTCTACCATGGCTTGTTGGAGATGTCGTTCAGCCTCAGAAATGAGGCTCTCTGCACGATCCCTCTCCATCTACTCTCAAGAAAGGAGATCCTGCATCTTCTTCAACTTCTCCTCAGCCTCCATGCGAAGCTTTTGTTCATCACTGAAGTATCGCTGGAACTCACGGCACATCTCCACAGCGGTGGTGGCAGCTTGCTGAAGCTTGTCTTTCTCAATCTCCAGCTTGTCCATGTTGGCTAGGGTCAATTTCAGCCGATCCGCTAACACAACAAACTGAAGACAGACCTGCAACAAGAAAACAGTTAGCACACAGTAGAAAAACGAAGAAAAAAAGGAAAGGAAAGGGGAGCAAGCTGTTAGCTCAGCCAGGCTCTGCAGCCCCTCCTCGTACAACCTGTTCAGGGCCATCCCCAGCATCTGGAAGTGGTCCCATCCCAGGAGAGTCCCACTTACCAACGCCTTCGGGGGAGATGTTGAAGAAATCCCTTTGGTAGGGACCTGTGCTCTCGTCCCCTTGGTAGGGACCTGGCGGGAAGAACCCCCCTTTGCTGGGGCCGATGCCTTCTCCTTCTGGGCTAGCATGCCCCTAGTGGGCCTCTGAGGTGTCTGTCCGCCAGCCTTCGCTTGGTCCTTTTGTATCACGCGAGCATGGTCCAATATGGCCTTCTGAGCATCCATCGGCACTTCTGCAAGCAAAACAATAGTTAATACCATTACACAAAGACGAAGGCGAGGAAAATGTGGAAAGAAGTTGCGTGGCCTATCCTACTGAGGGGGGCAGGGTTGAGTCCCGCAAAAACCAATGGGATTTCCTCCTCCACCAAGGGCTTGGATCGGGCTCTCCTCAGGTTGAGCAGTCGCGTGAGATCATCACTTTCCTCACTTGTAAGCAAGGGGACACTTTTCTCCGCAGAAAAGCTGGCCTCTCTCCACCCCGACTTGAAGGACCAGCCCTCGGGACAAGACAAAAAGAAATATTTACTCTTCTAGTTGTGCATAGAAGAGGGGTTATCTATGAGCTTGGACTTGCGGGGATGGAAGTAGAAGACACCAGCTTCGGAAGAGTGCTTCCTTAGCACGAAGATCGCTCGGAAGAGCTTCGGTGTCAACTCCACCCCTTGTAGCCGAGCTTCCACTAGCATCGCCACAATGGTTCCTATCGCATTGGGCGCCAATTGGCTAAGGGTAATCTCATACACCCTTACCAAGTCAGAAATCAACGGATGAAGGGGGAACCCAAGACCGAATTGGAGGAAGTGTTGATAAACGCAAATCTCCCCCTCCTTGGGAGTCCACGGCGGATCACACGCCTTGGGCACCCTCACCTCATAGGACGAAGGGATGAAGTATTGCCTCGTTAGGGCCTTAACCTAATCCCACTCCAGAGAACCTTCGAACTCTAGGCGAGAAGGATCAGCCTCGGCCACTACCCTGGCAACACTCTCAACCCTCATCCCAGGGATGAGGTCTAGGTCTTGCTCCCCCTCAGCCTCCCTCGGTGTCACAGATGCAGCGTTCTCACAAGGAGGGTCATTGCCTCGGTGGATGCCTTCGGCTCCCATGGAGGTTACCCTCTCCCAGAGCACCTCCACCTCACACCGAAGGGGAATGGAAACAGAAGGGCTTAAAGGGGAAAGGGAAGAAGGGGTTCGAATGGAGCTCCCCTCCAATACATTCGGAAGTTCATAGCACTCAAGTACGGAATCTGTGAAAGACATCGTTGGAGATTACCTAAAAAGGGGAGTGGAAGGAAAAGAAGTGAAGGCGAAGTGTTGAAGACTAGAGAATCTGGGAGCTGAGTTCACTCGAAGGTGAAAGCACTTGGAGGCAAAATCACAAGAAGTTTGTTGTCGAAGCACCTATTTAAAGAGGAACGAATGGCCCAGATTTCTCAAGATCCAGCGGATGAGAAGCCACCGCCTCCACAGCCCAATCATTGCGCATCGTGTAACGCTCACCCTCAGAAGGAGAAATGACGTGCTAGCGATGGCACAGATCATCCCTGATCCAACGGATGCAAAACGCCTCCGCACCTGCGATCCAGCCGCGCCGCACCCCCGAACGCCCATCCTCGGAAGGCGAAATGACACTCCGGGTGAACAGACGTGTCCGCCCACTATGAACCACTAGCTTATGTCACCCGGCCGCGCGAATGTACGCACTGATCCGACCAAAAAGCCGTCCCGTGCACAGACCCTTGGGCATCATAGGCTCTCGGCTTAAACAACCTTCAGTCTCGCAGGCCCTCAGCTTCACAGGTCCTCGGCCCAAAAGGCGGCACCAGAGCGTCTACATTGAGTACGCCCCCTGGGTCACTTGTCCAAAGTAGCAGTGTTGTAGACCACTCGTAGCCTCGGCCCAACTTATAAAGACGAACCAGGCAGAGATGCAAAAGAGGACGCCACTACAGGGTACACCTCGGCTGTCGGGCCCATTTGCGCTCACTACTACTACTCCCATCAGCCGAAGCCGAATTTTTCTCCTCGGCCTCATGAGTGGGAGGCAAATGATGTGGGGTGACCCAACCCAGCCCATTCGAGGCTGGAAGGCCCAGTCCACGAGCACCAGATCTAGGAACAAGATTTGCTACAGCAGAAGCTACTCTGCTCCCCTCGTATGGAGCCAATTGTGGAGCGCCCACATGTCCCCGCAGAGCTCACTAACTGCCTTCATACGGCTCCCACCTTAGGTGTTCATCTCCACCTACCTCCAGGTAACTCAAGTATAAATAGGGGTGTCCTCCCTCCAAGCAAAGGGGGATTGAATACAATCTGCATCTTGACTTGGAACTAGTCTCAAAAGCTATATTCTAATTCCCCTCTTCGTACCCCGTACTAACTTGATCGTCGGAGACTCTGCCTCGAATTCTCACCCGGGGCCTCTGACGTATTCTGTCTTGTAGTATCTTGGCTACCTGCCCTCGGGTTCTACAGTATTCGGAGCCCTCTCCGCCTTGGCCTACGTACCTCGGCCTTGACAACAAGCTCCCCAAACCCTCAAAGCCTTCGTCCAGCCTTCGGAGTTTAGGAGCGAAATTAATTTATTGTCCTCAGCCATCCCAAGCATCAACAATTTTAAAAACCAAAAAGACACATACAACCAAAAACATGTTTTTTTTGTATTTTTGTTTAAACAACTTGTTTTCACACAAAATGATTTTGATTTATTTTTGGAACCTGCAACAAGAAAATCAATTCACATTGTAAAATGCCCCCTTAGTGTATATGGGATTTATATTGGAAGTGTATTCTTATCATGTGGCATCCTTAGAATGGAAGGCACGTTATTGTAAGAAGTCCATGAAGGGTACTGAGTTTAATCCTAATTTTGTGGTCTTAATGGCAGCGCTGTATGCATCAAATCAAATTCCATGCAATATGCCACTCTCGCTACAGGTCTATTAGATGTTGTTACCTCCTTGAGATTCATACCTGAAGATTAATGGTAATGGTGCATCAAGTTTAACCACCTTTGGTGTAGGATTTGATAATTTGAAATTGCAATAGCAATTTCCTCTTGGAATGGGCTATCAATGTTTGTAGATATCTCCTGGGATGTACGCTGTTGGATCATGTTGGGAAGGTGTTGGAATGTATTTTATTGGCAGGTGATCCGGACTCATCTCCTGAAAATGATCAATGCTCTTGCTATTACGAGGGTATAATTGACTATAACCTATTTTGTGAGAAGGAGATGAGCTAGTTTCCCTCTTGTTGGATGAATCTAGTGTTCCCTCATGCCCGATCAATCCAATGTGATCCCTTATAGGCAGTGTAATTTGATCCCAAGTCTCCGCTACAACTAGCCAAAAAACCTAGCAACTGAGTCACAATATCAGTTGATAAGTTGGTGTATGGATAAATTAAAATTTACTAAAACAAAATTCCAACTTTAAATTACTTACTAAAACACACTTTTAAGAACCCATAATAAATAATATAATACAAAAGAAGATTGTTCATATGTTCTCTAATGGTTTAAAATTAGAAAACATAGACTATATATGCTACTAAGTACTAACAAGTAACAACTGGGCCGGGGAAAATAAAGAAAATGTAATAGAAAGATTAGAAGATTGTTCTTTTGTTTTCTAATGGTTTTGGAACATGAATTAGATTTTCTATACATACTATCAAGATTGAATCGTACCAAGGGTGCTTAGTTAAACCTTGAAAAAAGTTGTCAAATTTTAGGGTTAGACTAGGATTTTGCAAAATCGTGATGTGGGAAAAACTTATAACTTATCTATCAAAATAAAAAAAATGGTAATTGATGAGGGGTAATTTGGTCCTCCAAATTATATTACAACACGTGGCTTTCAAGTGATACCTCGGCACTGAGTAAACAAATCATCTCGGCAAGCCTCACCCAAGCCGACCTCAACTATCTCGGCCAAGCTTGGTCAATAGATCTCCCAGCATATGGCAACCTACCTCAGAGACTGGCTGAGTTGCAAGATGAACCTGTGGTGACCTGTAAGGCAAGCCTGCTAACTTATCTCATAGATCCGTTACCAGCCCGAGATCTCCAGAGTACTAATGAATTGACTGCTAGGCCGACCTACCACATCGCACGCATCAGAGTTAATCAGACGGACCATAGCCCCCGTGCGGATTATGTAACTGACGCCATTACTCTCCCGAGTGAATAGAAATGGCTCTGCGAGAACATGAGAACTGTTGCAAGAGGACTTAGGTCACTTACATCTATATAAAGCACACATTCTTACCTGTGAAGGTACGTGCAATTAAGCTCTCAAATTCTCCTATCTTCTAAGAACTCTCAATACAATTTGCTAACTTAAGCATCAAAGTGCCCACCCTAAGTAAAAACAACCCGGGCACTCTAATCCTACTCTTGTAGATCAGAACAACTCGATCACTCTTAGATTGGCCTAGCACAGCTCGACCACTGATGAGGAAAGCATCTGAATCAGCATCCAAGTCATCAAACACGTAAGAGCAACCAGACTGTGCTACATCAATTGGCGCCGTCTGTGGGAAAACACTACTAAAAGCTAAGTTCTCACCCTTTTTAATATTTCACATTAATACACATGACATCCTCAATCAACCAACCCTCCAATCACAACAACAACCAAGTTGCTAAGGGCTACAAACAGCTTGGGATGATCCCGGAAGTACCCTCAGTGACCATTGGACAGATAGAAGTTCCTCTGACTCCACCAGGCATTCTGCCTGTTGTAAACCCGAGCATCATGCCAACTCATTTGAACGCGCCTCCCCCCGTGGTTGATCCCGTAGTGGCTCCCGTTGGGGCCGATGCACACTAGTTCTACGACTTGGTGCGATGCATACGGGGTATGAACGCCTAGATGAGATCCTGGGAGAACAAGTTTGCCACCACAATTGGGGGGGGGGGGGGAACAGCTGCAACAAACTCGTCGACAAGTTCAGAACCAACAAGTACAACAGCCCCGGTTACAACAGCGACAGAATGTCAGGCTGAACCGTAATCTGGCCCCTGTTCGGGTTCCTAGTCAAGTCCCCAATCGAGCTCCTGATCAAAACCTCAATCAGTACTCTACAGAGAATATAGTCCCTAATCAAAACTAGAACTAGCTTCCAGTGGAGAGCTGAGTTACCGCTCCCATTGGAACCGCAACAGCTAGCTCCTTAGAAGGTCCCAAAAGAAGGCGCCGCAGAAGATCTCATTGTGCCTCAAAGAAAAGTCAGCTCTCTCCATTTGTGAGCGGGATGGACAGAAAGGAAGATAGCAATTTGGCTAGCCAGGTAGAGACTTCTTCAGGCTAGCTTGTGTCTTAGACCTCACCGCTAGCCCTTGAAATACTCATAGTTCCAAGTGCGAAGGATTTCTGGGCGCCCAACTTTGAAATCTACAATGGCTCAACAGACCTTGCCGACCATACCAACAGTTTTCAAGCGCTAGTGCTGCTTCACAGAGCCAATGATGCAAGTATGTGCATCGCCTTCCCTACAACTCTCTGAGACTTAGCTCAGTTTTGGTACTCAGGGTTGGCTCCTGGCTCCATAAAAAATTGGGACCAACTCGCCAACCTGTTTATCACCCATTTTGCAACTAGTAAAAGACATTCAAAATCTACGACCTGCTTATTAAACGTTGTGCAACGACTTAATGAGACGCTCCGGGAATTAAAATGTTCAACATGGAACACCTACAAATCCCAGACTTAGACCCAACGGTACAACTCACCGTGGCCAAGAATGGCATACGTCACCTCGACCTACCCTAGGAAATGGAATTGAACCCTCTGGCTATTATGAAAAAATTCCTCGTAGAAGCAAATAAAATTATAAAAGCAGAAGAAGCCTTGGGATCGCGGTCAGAGTTGTCTAGAAAAAGAAAATGAGCAGAAGAAAAAGCAAGAAGTAGTAAGTCAAAGCGAAGAAGCAAGTCACCAAAGAGAAGTCACCAAAGAAGCAAGTCAACTTAAAAATTGATTCTGGTTCACTTTTGATACAAGTTTAACTTTGCTTCTGGTTTTATTCTGCTTCTTTTGCAGACCCCAAAAATTAAAATCTAAAGCAAAAAAGTAATAAACTAAAACTTGCACTCCCTTTTGCTTTTGATCCATTAGAAAAGGAGATTGGTTACCTTTTACAATTGTAAATGTTGAGGAGTTAAGCCAGGCCAACGAGATCAACAATGATTTCTTGGTTCACTTTGGACCCAGATCAAAAGAAAATCAAGTTGGGAATAGGGTCACAATAAGTTAAGTGCTCAAACAAGTTAATTGTTTAACTTGTAATTGTCAAAAAATGAGGACCTTGAAACTTCTTAGTAGGCCACCCATTCACCGGTTTTAGCATCCATCCTAGGGCTGCAAATGGTATCTAATTGTTCGAATTTGAATTCGAATTCAATCTCATTTGAGGCAAGGCAGGAGGGCCCCAGTTTTACGGGGAAAACTGTCATCCCTACAATTCTAATAATTTTCTATAACTAATTAACTAACAACAAATTACAATATTTTATGATAATTTCCAAAAAATTATTGAAGTTTCTATTGATTAGTAGTAATGTATAGTAAATTAATTATTTACAATAACAATAAATTAATGAAAATTATTTAATTTTTAAGCCTAAATTATTTACTATTAATCAAAATAAATGTAATTATAGTAAATTAATGTAATTATGTTAAGTTACATAATTTTTAATTAAAAATAAACCATTTGTTGTTAATTAATGTAAAACTAGGTATGATCAAAGTCAACAAAGTGGTCTAAATCAGTGTGGAAAGACTTAAAATTTTTCTTAAATTATTTAATAATTATTTATTGAAATAATAATAATGGATTGTTAATTAAATAATTATGAAACAATTTCTGATAGATTAATTTCCTAATTTTTTTAATAATTATTTAGTTTAGTAATAATAATGGATAATTATTTAAATAGTTTTGGAGAATATTTTTTTCATAGATTAGTTTTTTAATTACTTATTTAAAAAATAAATATGGACTATTCCCGTAAATTATTTGATAATTGTTAACTATGATTATTGATTTTACAGAAATTAGTAAATTATTCTAATTATTATTGTAATTTAGTAAAAATTTTATCAATAAATTATTGTTGTAAAAATTTAATAAAAATTTATCAAATTACAATGGTTAATGTAAATTACACTAAACGTTGAAACTTTGGACATTTATTAACAACCAAAAATTATTAAATAATGGATTATTTTTTAATTTTTGGTAGATTATTAAATTATTTAATATTTGTTAAATAATGGATTATTTCTGAAATAATTATTTCATAATTTTTTGTAGAATATTTTCCAAAAATTTTTAATAATTCAATAATACATTATTTAAGAATAGTGGAAGATGCCATGAATATATAGGAAACATCAAATTCCCCTTATTCCCTCTCTTTAATTTGCTTGAAATCACGTCTATACATATAAATACTAGTGGGGACCCATGTGATGCATGGGCTTTGTTAAGCCAAAGTTAAACAATAGAAACACATCAGAGTATACAATTGTTTTATATTTAAAATATAATTTTTAATACGGGAAAGTGGGAAAATTCTCATATTTCTTAGTCTAAAATATTTTGTATTATAAATTTAAATTATTTATTTATTTTTTAGTAATACTACAATATTTTTTTTAATTTAAATTTAATTTTTAAGTTTGAATCTTTTGAACCGATCAACCAAAGTAATACAACTCGAGTTGGCCAATTTTTACTAACGGTTGGTCAGATTCAGGTAGACATGTACACAGGTTGGGTCAAGCTAGGCTTTTCCCCTTTATACACAGAAAATGACCAGGCTTGAGCCCAAGACCAATCTAGCTAAATATTTTATATTATATTAATTATATATTATTAATAATATATTATATATTTTTATAATATTCTATATTATAATATACAATACATTTTTCACTACTAATTCTATTATTATATAATATATATTATGTATTATTAATATATTATATTTTTTACTAAATATATATATATATATAATATTATTGAATCAGGTTTATTTGGGAAAGCTTGAGCTCGGCTTGAAAAATAGTCAAGTCCAATGTTTAAAGCCTGAGCTTAAACTCGTGGGCTTAAAATGTTGTCCAAGCCTGATTTAGAATGGGTTGAGCTGGGCCAACTTGTTGGGCTACCCGACCTATGAACAAGTCTAATTTCAGGTGACCAACTCCCCAAACCAACCAAGTCAGTTTGGTTGGCAAAACCGCCAAACATCCTTTAACCAAACCTAAATGACCCATGAACACTCATAATTTTATCTAAATTCATAGTCTAATCTCTAATAAATAACAATAGTTTAAACTCCAATAATTATTGAGAATTTATAGCGAAAATGCACAATTATTGAAAAATGTTAAATAATAATATTTTAATCTACAATAATAATTGAAAATTTTCTGTTAAATAATAATATTTTAATCTACAATATATTTATAAATAATTGTTAAAAATATATTTATCACAAATACAATAAATAATTACTGAAAATACACTAAATATTAATTTTAGCATATACAAATATATAATAAATATAGATAAATATTTTAAAATTATTATTCATAAATATTGTTTTTTTGGAAGTTATTACATAATTTCCTTATTTAATCTATTTTTAATTAATATTCAAAATATGATTTAGTTATTATTTTTTTTATATTTAACATATTTAAAAATTAGTTATTTACAATATTATTTAGTTAGTGAAATAATGTCATTATTTATAATTTTAAAATATTAATTACTTATTGAATTTAATAATCTATAAAATTATAATTTATACTATTATTATATAATTTTGCTATTACTTAAATATAAAATTATTATTAATTCATATATTAAGAAATCTATTATAATTACTTTTCCAGTTGTAAGAAATTGTTTAAATTTTTTACGTAATTCCGTTATTTTAACTATTTAAAATTTAGCTATGTTAAATATTTTGTTATTTAAAGTATTTAGTTATTGGTTCAAATTACAGTTTCCATTTTCTTTACACGTTTATCTTTAATAATTTTCAATAATTTACAATGAAAATTACTTAATTTTCAATAAATCTATCAAATGTAATAATTTTTCCTAAAATTTACAAAATATTCCAATAATTTTTTTAATACATTTTAAATAAACTTTTAAAAAAATTATATCTTTTAATTTCCAAAATGTTAATTTTTTATTTTTTTTGAAAAAAATTATTACATTTGTGTAATTGTGGAGATTTATTGAAAATTATTTTTAATTTTTATTAGGTAATTTACTAACAAAATTACACTAATTTATCTTTTATTTTCTAATATAAATTAATTAATAATTTATATTATAATTCTCAATAACTAAAATTTTTATACTTTTTGATAATTATTAAATATAATTCTCAATTTTATAGAAATTAGTTAAAGAGTTTTCAATTTCTATAAAATGTTGTTAATTAACATAACAGTATTTACCCAAAATACTTAAAAAAGTCATGATGAGTTAATAATTAATAACAATATGTATTAATTTTTGGTAATTTACTAACCCTACTTATTAACTTTTGGTAATAACACTATTTAATACTCATTGAGTATGGGTTGGATTAAATATTAATAATATTTAACTATTTATTAATTAATAAGAATATTTTAAATGAGAGAGAGAGAGAGAGTGGATATAGAATGGGGGGGGGGAGAGATCTTACGAATCAATTGGGGAGTGGGGTAACATGATAGTTCCTAATGGCTTAGAGGAGATATCAAATATCATAGGAGATAGGTTCTAGGAATTTTTTAGATAGTTGGGTTGGGAATGGTGACATGGCTTAATGGGAGTGGTGGGATGGAGAGAGGAGATAAGAGAGAGAGTCAAGGAGAATGCAGGGTGGGGGTAATGGGGCAAGGAGAGGCATGTTGACGTGGACTATCTTGGGAAAGAACACATCCTGACATGTCCAAACTCCTTACTCGTGATTCAAGTGCTTCCTTGACTGTGCCTCTAGCTTTTCTTTAAGACTAAATCACTTCTTCAAAGTTACTCCTCTACTTTTTGTTTTGTAAATAGAATTTAGTCAATTTATAATACACCGACTCACTCTATAAATTGCAAAATTGTAAATATGCATTGAAAAATATATTTTCTGTCATTTGTCAATGCATAAAGGTAATGTTGTCAAATACAAGCAAAAGTGAACCAGAATGCAAATTTACCCTGAACCACGATTTATATTCCATTTGCATCATTTCCAAGCACAGCCTTAGGGACTCCAGATGTTAAAGAACTTGGTGGATTTGTTTGTGTTATAATAGTTTATGTTTAGTTACCAAAAAAGGGAGAAATATATCGTAGAGGCTTCATTTCCGACACTGCATTATTCGATCAATAATATATATATATATATATATAAAGGAATAATAAATACAAATATGTAGTACAAAACCTAGGCTCAGTTTGGAAGGAGTACAAATGCAAATATATAGAGTGCAAAATCTTGTATTTTGTATATATTTGCACTGTACATATTTGTTTGTTTTTTTTTGTAGTCTTCCAAACTATGCCTATGTACATATCTGTATTTGTATTTGTACACCTTCCAAACTGAGCATAACGTGACACGATCAGGATATTATTGTGGCCACATGTGGGACCCAACCCAAGAGGGTGTTCTTTTGTCATCACCATCATCTGGTCGTTAGATATTTATTGATGATGAACACGAATGAGAGATGTCAGAAGCTGTAAATTAGAGTTAACATCTACTGGTATTACTTCCTCCCAATTTTCCTATGGCAATCAATCAGACAAAGACACGCTAGTGATGGAAATAAAATTCAAAACATCATGTGATCTATTTTTTTTATTTCCTTAGCTAATGTGTCTGTGAAGTGTGAATGAGTGGGTATTAAGGAAATTGAAAATGATGGACCTTATTACGGTCGAACTGGCCCAAATAAAAGAACTGGGCCTCGTAAAAATCTTAATGGTGGGCCTTATCATGGCTTAACTAGGCTCTGTCGGTGCAGTCACAGACTCACAGTAGAAGACTAGAAGGGTGATGAGTTGAGTGATCGAGTCATGGCCTCATGCTCATGGTCATGGGTTATCTCTAAACAGGTCTGGGTGGGAATATGCAAAACCCGACCCAAATTAACCTCCTCCTTCACCCGATTTATGCTACAGTGGTCACTCGACCTAACAACCACAGTAGCGAAGCAGGGGGATAAGTTGGTTGGTTTTTCACGCTAGAAACATGTATCCACTGGAATGACGTCGACGGCCATTATTCATGCCGGAAACAACCCAAAATAACCTCATTCTTCACCCTTGTTTCGCATTCGCTATAGAGGTCACTCGATGCAACGACGACGGTAGTGAAACATGGGGCTAAGTTTGTTTGGTTTTCATTCTAACAACCATTATTCACTTCACAATGACGCCGGAAGAGTGAAGACATTATTCATGCCGGGAAACAGCCATTAAAATTAGAGAAAATGGTCGATTTGTTTTAAAGCTATGGGGTAAGATGCTCCCATGTTTTTGATTTTTTTTATTTTTCACACTGGCTCGGAATAACAGAAGTCATTGTTCACGTCGGAAAACTGCCATTAAACATTTTGGGAAGTTTACTTAAGCTTTCTAAGCAAATACGATCCTGATGGGTTGGTTTCCGATTAGAACACGCTACTTGGTTTTGACACCTCCCTTGCCACATGACCTACCGGCTAGAGCTGGCCACCCAATCGCATTGTTACACGTATTAGTTTTTGAAAAGTAACGGGACTATCCGTTACATCTCTTTTAGTTTCTAAATGGATTTCTATAAAAGTTAAATAATTTGTCTCCCTCTCTCTCTCTCTCGCTCAAAGAAACCTAACCCTCCACTGAGAATGAAGCAGAGCAAATCAAATGAGGAGACAGAAGCAGAGGCCCCCAGTAAGTCCTGTTCTGATTTTCGAGCAATCTTTTCCCATTCTTCTCTCTATGACGTCTAACACGAAGAAACGGGAAAATAGTTAATGATGGTTTAATAGGAAGGGTCGTGATATTAAATTGATGTTCATCCAAATTTCCAAGATATATGCTTTATTGGCAACAAAATTAAACTTGTTGTTTCAAAGTTTTGTTTTGTTTTTTTTTTTCCCTTTGTCGTAGAAACATTAGTAAATGGAGGAAGGATAGAATACTCTCGGCATTGCTCCTTTGATGTATCGACAAATACATCTTCCTGTCTCTAACTCTAAGAATGATTAATTAAAGAGAATGCAAAACCCAAACGAATCACCTTTTCAGAGTGCTAATTTCCACAACTAAGAATTTGGAAGGCACTTGGATGCAATAAATGCATTGGTTGTTGCTGAGGAACGAATCAAAAAAATTTGGATTTCAAGGTAACACCATGGAGATTGGCAAGTCTAAAATCAGAGAATCTTTTGAATAGAATGAGGAGATATCTCTAATTTTGTTGTAGTTGCTAGCGTTAAGCCTTAGGGAAGAGGAGTTCTTCGAAGTGCTTCCATGGCTACCTCTAAAGACAGGAAAAACAAAACCCTTTTAACCTACTAGGTCCATTTGCTTTCTCTCGTTACAATCTCCCAGACATCTTTGCAATCCGATCAATAATTTCCTTGATTTTTTATAATTATATCATCTTAATATTTCAAAGTAAACCCAATTCTTCAAAATGTAACAATGATCTTTCCCATTTTTAATTAAAATTATCAGATGAATCAAATAAAAAACAAAAGAACAAAGAAAATAACAAATGAAACAAGCTCCATTTTTCTCTCTCCTCTTTTAAACTTCAAAAAACTAAAAAGGTGACAAAGAATTATCTACTCTCCTGTTACTTTTTATATGCTAATAAATAAAAGGGAGAAATAGGAGGCGTGTTACAACGTGATTGGGTGCCCAGCCCACATTGTAAATTCTTGTCTTCAGTTCATCCAAACCTAGGAAAGAGAGGGTGAATGAGAGAACTATGATGGGGTAAAGAAGAAAGGAGAGAGATTTAGGCTATGTCCGGTTTAATGGAAAAAGTAAGGAAAATGAAGGGAAACGTAAAGAAACCTATATAAAGGTTTCCCTACATTTTCCTTCAAACCAAAACACAGCCTTAAAGAAAGATGAGAGAAGGGGAATGAGAGAAGGAAAGAGTTGCTTATGTGGAAGCTAATCCCTAAAAAACCCTTATGGTTTAGTTAATTGACTAACTCTACCCTTACTATTTACATATTGTCTTAAAGTACCCTTGCTGTTTCTGACAATTGTTTAAAACCTCCATTGCCATTGTCACACTCCGTTCCCATGTGATGCGTAAAATGCCCTTCACGTGACATCACATGACTAACTGTTCATCATCCTCAACCTTGAAACGAAGAATAGAGCGGCAGTGACAAGAACCCCTTCTCCTTCTGATTCCTCTCTATCTTCTCACCTCTCGTGTTCCCAATGCTCACCAACTGTGCATCTATGCATACCACATCCGGCAAAACATAACACTAGATGATATGATACAATACAACACACCTACAATGGGCCATGGCTCTTGGCTCTGTCTATTTTCGATTTATCTGGCTCCTTTCTTTCCTGTTCATACTCTTCTTCTTCTTTTCCTTTTTCTTCTAGGCTCATCCAATTTTTTCTTTCCTCAATGTAACTAGCTTTTCCGTCATTTGTCAACACGTACACTCTTACCACTTATTCAATCATTGTGCGGCAAGGGATCTTCCACATTAACTAAACTAGCCTTTCGTTGGATCGGAAAAATTTGAAAATTCCTGTGAACCTATAGAGAGGACAGAGGAGGGGAGCTTTGACTTTGAGCAATTGCTGAGACTTCACAACTTTAATCCTTTTATGGGGTGGTTGTAGGATTTTTCTTTTGTTTCTGATGGAAAGCTTTAGAGAGATGGCAATTCAGTCTTCTTGTTTTTTCTAATTAGATTTGCGATTCTGGGTAAATGAAGATGCTCTCCATTGGGTATGAAGTGTGAATAAGCATAGGTTCATCCATACCTTGTGCTGAAACTTAATTAATTATAATGGGATAACGAAAATCGAACACTAGACTATTTAATCAAAATGACTCTGATACCATCTCAAAGAACCATTCAACCTAAATGCTTAAGCTGTTAGGTGAGATGCTTGAATAAATTAATATTCTCTAACATCCCGTAATACATAACCGTTGATTGAATCCCATAATACCCAATAGAAAAAGCACTTCAGTTTGAGTCCTTGCAGAACACACCACTGCTCTGCAGGCCCATGATCACCACCACCGCATAGGAGAGTCTGCATTCAACGAGCGTTACAGATTTGAAGAAATTTTCAAGGCCAGGGTCATTGAATTCGCATCGTCGTCTTGCATAGAACAACAATCCTCTCCCATTTTTAATCCAGACAGGGTGACAAAAAAGACTAGAAATCAATCAAGAACACAGATCCTTTTCTGCAATTCTTTTATGTGAATTCCTACTCGTAGTCCCACTTAATAGGTTGCAAGGTGGCTGAATTCTTTTGTGTTTTTATTTTCCTTTGTCAATTTATATAGGTTGTCATTATCAGGGCGGATCTTGCGATGCCACCGACTTCTGCTTCTCCGCTCCTAAAAACTTCAGCTTTACCGGCAATGATTTTGTACATATCGGCACCTCCTCTGTTGTCGTCAATAGCGTCAGATCTTCTTCCAGCATAGCTCTTTGCGATCTCTAGACCATCAAAGAATGGAAGAAGGAAAGGAAGAGGGGAGAGCAAAATTTCCATCGATTGAGTTCAATTTGAAAATTTGAGAAATAGTAGATGACACATTTGACATTTTGTTGCTTTCCGTTAATACTTACTGTCGATGTCAATTGCTAAAAATAGTAAGAGTATTCATGGTTTTCAAAACTTGACCGGACCGGATGGTTGGACAGGAAAAACCGGGTGACCGGTTCCGCTTTCCCCCAAAACTATTGATTTTGGTCAACAAACCGTTGAACTGATTGGTTAATCGTTCAAACGGTTTTGACTGTTTTCAATTTTTTTTTTCCATTTTTTTGGTTTTTTGTTAGAATGGGCTGACTGTTCAGATCGAAATGACCAGACTGTTCAAACCGATAACCAGACCCCTAACCGGTTCGATCACCGATTCGTTTTCAAAAACCATAAAAGTACAACAATATGAATATAATTAATCAATTAGCTAAATAAGAATAGTTTAAGAAAATTGCCCTACAAATTATCCTTGACATGAAATATTCTTTGAATGCTATATATGATAATAGGGCCAAACTGCAAAGTACGTAAAAGACATCAACAATTCAACATCACTCGCCCCTACTACAATAAAAACAAAAAAGAAAAAGAAAAAATCACTTCCATTACAGGTCAATTTCCACGTCCTGTAGAAAAGTAACGACACATGTCTTACCAACATCACTGTCCCTACAACTCATCACAAAATTTCTAATTAAACCTCATTCCAACTTAAATCAAATCTGAATGTTTTGTTTGAGATTTGCAATGCATCATCCAATACCCATTCTATTGATACACGAAATTCACGGTGTTTCAGGGAAACTTTTATAACCCTTGTATTGATTGCCCTGTCCTTTCCTTCCTTTCCCTTATAGTGTAGACAGATCCTATGATTTAGTTAAAAAAAAAAAGGGAAAATTTTTTATCAGTACCTTGAATTTTAAGGGTTGTTTCAAGTTAATGCCCGAATTTCAAAATGTGTCTCTATAGTATCCGGACTTTCAGAATGTATCTAATAGGTCACTATTCGTTAATGTCTGTTAACAGTTAAATGAAATGACAGAAATACCCATCGAATGTCATTTAATTTTCTTTGTCTGTCATTTCCACGTAAACCAATTTAAACAAAACTCCTTCCGTTTAAATCTTGATTCTAGTAAACAAAACTCCCGTACCCCACCTTTTGTCAATGATACGGTGGATGAGGAAGTTCCTGATACCGAATGGTTCTTTCTTGTATCCATGACTAGGGGTGTCAATTGATCGGTTTTGGTTTGGATCCAATTCAATCCAAACCTTATCAAATAAGATTTGGACAGTCCATTATAATTATTGGATTGGGCCAATCCAAAATAAATTGGTCCATATTCTTATTGTTTTGAATTGGATCTAAACCAAATTTCCAATAATTCGATAATGAGGCCAAACCCTTATCCAATTTGAAATCAATCAAAACTGAAACCAGCATAAAATCACTTTTATGAAAGTAATTTTACGAAAACACTTTTACAAAAGTACTTTTATACGAAAGCACTTTTGTGAAATTATTTTTAAAGAACTTTTAGAGAAGTACTTTTATGAAAGCATTTTTACAAAAGCACTTTTATGGAAGTACTTTTATAAAAGCACTTTTGGAAAGTACTTTTACAAAAGCACTTCTACAAAAATACTTCTATAAAAGCACTTCTATAGAAGTATTTTTCTAAAAGTGCTTTTACAAAATCACTTTTATGAAGTACTTTCAATAAAGTGCTTTTGTAAAAGCACTTTTATACAAATACTTATAATCAAAGCACTTTTTTAAAAGTGCTTTTCAATGCCAAAACTGCTTTTATATAATTTTTGATATTTTATTCGGTTTGGATTGGATCCAATCCAATCCATTTACATTTTAATGGATTGGATTGGATTTGGACTGCATTCGGTCCGATCCATTTGTAAGTGGACTCACATTGGACCGAATCGGGTTGGACCAAATCCAGTCCAATTGACACCTCTATCCATGACTCAGTCGTTTATCAACGGTGTTGGACTTCCGTCTGTAAACGATAAAATATTGCATAAATAATACATTAACAGACTACTGAATGAGAGGGAAATCAAGTCCGCATTAGAGGTTCATCGATCTACCAATCTCACAGAGCAGAAAAAGGAAATGAAAACATCACAAACTGAGCGGCTGAATAGTAATTAGCCTAGAAGGAAAGAAATGAAAAACCAAATAAAGATAATGGTTGTCTCTCTAAAGGCTAAATAGCCAGCAGATTGGAATCTATGGCGGAACTAGGTAGGTGTTGAAGGTTTAACCAGAATTGGTTCAGCAAAATAGTTTTTGGACAACATGATCTAAGTTTGATTTGTAAATTGTAATAATAGGGAAAATGACTAAAAAAATTAATTTTTTGTCTTGCTTTTATTGTTTAACTGATAAAATATTAAAATAATAGATCATTCATATTCATATGCTCCTACCCTCCTATCTAACCGTTTCTAGCCTTCCCTCCTAGGCTAGTTCAAATCGGTGATCCATCTCAAAGCCGGATCAAAACAACTGGTTTTTTATAAATTTATTAGTGGTGGTGGTTCTAATTCTCTGATCAGTCACATATTTCTGTGCAATACAAATACAGATTTCTATAGATCTCTCCCCAACTCTAACTTTACTTCAGCAAGAAAATAAAATCTGACTTCTTTGCCTGAAATTTCAAACGCCTTGCAATGGTAGGCTGTAGGCTGTAGGCTTCCGATCATTGGAAATCGATAAAGTTTATCAGAGTTGCGGTTTCCGAGCTGCAGTCAGCAATGCAAGCCGGTTAATTAAGACGCGCTGGAGCAACTCTGGAGGAGCTCCGGTGGGCGGTGGCCATTCCCGCTCCATCTTCCAACTGGCTTTTTCTCCCCTCTCCTCCAGTAGGCCTGTGCACCTGTTTTGGCTTTTATTTATAGCGGTGGCACGCTGTACGCGGCATGGACAGAAGCCTCCCACAGATAGGGTGGCAGAGTAGGAAATTGTAGCATCAATTGATTTGGTTCAGTGTAAAGGTAGAGGATAATAAACAGTATCTTCTTTCGAAATTACACAGATTTTGGTTATAAAGACATATTTTGAAGTTCATAAAAAAACCAATATAACATGTTGTTACAAAGTCCAATACGTCCCATCCAACATATATATCGGATTGTATTTGTATGGATACTTTTAACCTTTTAAAATACGAGTAAATTCTTTTTATCGTGGTTTTCAAAATCGGACCGGACCGGACGGTTGGACCAGAAAATGGGAATCGGTTCCATTTTTCTTCAAAACCGTTGATTTTGGTCAATAAACTGCTGAATTGGCCGGTTAATCATTCGAACGGTTTTGATCATTTTTTTAATTTTTTTATTTTTTTGTTGGAACGGACCGACCGTTTGACCGTTTGAACTGGTAACCAGACCCCTAACCGGTTTGGTCACCGTTTCGGTTTTAAAAACTATACTTTTTATGACCATCTTATGACTCTATGCATGTGTATGATTTGATTAATAAATACTAGCGGACAGGCCCCTGCGTTGCATGAGCAAGTGAAAGGTAAAATATTTATAAAAAAAACGTGTAAAATAAGGGTGGGAAAAAATAATAGTTTGAGTAAAATCATAAAATAGTCAAGTTGTTTAGTTATATTGTCAACCACGTATGTAGTATAAATAGTGATTCAAAATCATATGAGAGCCTTTCAGAAAGGTATTCATCAACTCAATAAATCATTAAGAGATAAGACAGAAAATTATTCATGTATGTGTAGAGCTCTTAAGGTTATGAGTTTAATTAACTATTCAAGCTGTGTTTGTCGTAATTAAAATACATGCTAGAAAATTCATTGCACAGCTGTGTCGACACGTGGGCTGAAAGCTAAGTTCTACACATTTCAAGAATAACATAGTCTTCCAAAAAGGTATCCCAAGCTCTTAAATGCTGCTTGGAATTGTTTAGGTGTCGTTTGATTGTACTTTTTAGATGTCTGAATCTGAAAATACTACTTTTCAGACTTCACCTCTGCTTGATTGTACCTCTTAAACTGGGTCTAAAACTAATTTTCAGATTTGAAAATCATAGACCTTGGGCTGGTTCTTAATGCGTTCAGACATGTTTCAGAACCGGTTCAATGTCCAAAATATCTTTACAATTTTTTGTAAATGACCCGAGTTACCCTTGATACCCCAAGCCCAGAAAACCAAAACATTCAACCCCTCTCTCTCCGACTCTCTCTCTCTCTCTCTACCCCTGTCTTCTCTCTGTCGCTCTCGCTCTCTCCCCCTATCTTCTCTCTCTCTCTCTCCCTCCCTCCCTTGTCTTCCCACCACCGCCACGACCACTGCAACAAGCAGTAATGGTGACTCGGTACTTCGGTGAATAATAATAATGTTTTTATTAATTATTAATTATAAAATATTTTTATTAATTATTTTAATATTTTTTATTAAATTTACTTATGTCATTTATTAATTATTAATTATTTTTATTAACTAGTAACTTTTAATTATTCCATTAATTTTTAAAAATTATTTTAATTTTTATTTGTGTAAATTATTAATTATTTTAATATTTTTATAATCATTATTATTTTTTATTTTTAATTGTTTTATTTATTAATTAGTAATTATTAATTTATTGTTTTTTATTTATATTGTTTCAATATTATTTTGAGGTTGAAAATTATTTTTTATGAGATAATGTAAATTGAATTCAACATTTTGAAATTGTATATTTTAGGGGTAAAATAGTAAAATCAATAAATTTCAGATGGTAAAAGGTTGATCTAAAACAAACAAACTCATGGATTCAGATCTGAATTTTCAGATTTATCAAATGCCACCTTAGACCATGGAAATTTACTTGGCTTTCTTTTGTGGTGAACTACTTTCTCCAATGTATAATTTCCTACGAACACCTACAAAAAGTTTAAGCTTTATTAGAAATGAAGAGAAATGATTGGTAACTTGTGTAATTGTATTTACCTTGTAGAGAATGATGTTGGGTTGGAAGTGTGGTGGTTGTAGGTGAATCTACATATAAAGAATAGTTAATGAGATAGTTTATATATGAGTATTATTGGATCAAAATTGAAATGAAATTATTTGAGAAAAAGTTATATTTGTTTGTTTTTTTATGTTTTATAAAAGCTTCTTACTGGTCAGCCCAAGTTGTGAACTTTCTTCGAGAGCTGTAAGATACAAGAAACATATAGTATAAAGGTAAGGAATTCCAAATATATCGGATTGGAAAACATGAATCCCCTTTTTAGAAGATCTCTACAGCTTGCAAATTGACACTACTTTAGAAGATAGAAGACTGTGGCTGGAAGAAATCTAGGCAATTTACTGTAAAATCTTTCTACAACAAATTAACCCCAGAAGAAGAGCAGGATTTTCCCATGGGCATAATCTGGTGCAAATATATTACCTCAAAGGTAGCTTTCTTTGTCTGGTCTGCCTATCTGAATAAGATACCCGCTAAGGACAACCTGTTAATTAAAGGAGTGATGTTTGATTCGGGTGAAAGTTGTAAAGATATTTGCTCTCAAGGGATGCTGTCCAGCATCTATTGAAAACTTTTTGAAAGGCTGGCAGATCAAAGGACTGAGTAACAAAGGAAATGCAATTTGGAAAATGATTCCACAAGCACTGTTCTGGGTTGTATGACAGGAAATGAATGCAAGGATTGGTCAAGGGTTCAAAGCATAGATGCATTGAAAGAGGGGGATTTTCCTAAATCTGCTACTGTCCATATCATTATCTCTATCCTCATGTTTCCAGTTTAATATTACCCATCTAACTGCATCATGAACTGCTGCCTTTTGGCAATAAAATTATAATTAAAAAATGAATAGCATGTTCAAAAGAATGAGATGGGTTATGTTGGACAGTTTTGTATGCCCTTAGCTTCAATCAGAATGATGTACATTATGAGTTTATTGTAAATGAATAAAAGTACATATTTGATTCATGTTCCCTTTGTGTGTTTCTGTGTAATACCCTTAAACTGGATACGTAATGAGACTCGTGTTAGTTTAGAATGTTCACAGCCAGTGAGTTGGTCTGGGGAGGCCTATCCTGATAAGGCTGACACTGATGTGCCACCAAGTCGGTTGGGGTGGCCTGTCTCAACTGCCAGGGTGAGACCCTAGGCACATGCAGTGTAGGATCAATTGAATATTTGAACCGGACCAGATTTTCAGTATTGCCCTGGACCTTGGAGATAAATGGGCAAAACTGGAAAGTTACACCCAACCCCCAGACTCGATTATGATACTACACTAGGTGTCGGATTGGGCTGTCTTTGATTTACCAATCAGTGAGATCCTTAGCGGGGGTCAAAACTTGGGTATGTTGGGACTGTCTGAGAATTCATCTGAGTGGGTGATCATAATGACAGGATCAGCCCCTTTTTCGGACAAAGGTAATGATTGGGGATGCACTCTCTCTGATGGAAACCAAGACTGCCGACAGCCGATTTCAATCGTTGAGATTTGTTTGCAAAATATATTTTATATGAGAGATAAAAGTATATATATTATGGTTTCTAAAATGTTTGCAAAATGTTTTAATTCTCGGGATCCATATGAGTAGAGAGTGCAACACTGTTCCTTGCAGCCGAGGGAGAGGTCCTCTCTTGTCGGGTAGTGTATGATCGTTATGGGCTGAGAGGTTAAGTGTAAGACTATTGAGGATAATACTTGATGGGATAATCTTGCATCTGCCCACAGTTCTTGGGTGTTACAATGTGGCTTGGCCTAGGAACCACTTAGGGTAAGTGTTGGGCCCATAGAGCCCATTTGATGGGTTTCAAGGGGTGCACTGTCCATAACAGTGTATTCAGCCAAGCCTTGTGACAAAGGCTGGGTTGAACCCATGTGGCTGATGTGTAGATCAATGCTTGAGTCCCACGCCATACAAGGAAGCCCAACTGGGTAGCAAATAGGAAGGCTAAGTGAGCACTTGACCTTAATGGGCCTAAAGCCCATTTCGAACTGGGCTGTTTAATTAGTTAAATATGGGGCAAATTCTAGGATGGATTAGCAGATATGATAGGGTCTTAACCCTATCCACTCAGAGAATCCAAATCTGAATATGATTTAGATCTGGCAACCTCCTAATGTGATTAGGAGAAGGCTGATCTAATCTGTAGATAAGATAAGGGTTTATCCTTATCACCTAAAGGGATGTCTGATCCAAATAAGATTTGGATCAGCAATTCTTAATGTGAAGGGAGTTGATCCTTTAGGGAAACAAAAGAAGGAAAGGGTAGCAACTTTTAAAAGACAGATATTCACATCCGTTTTAGTGCTGAAGTCATAGAAGAAAGAACCAAGCAACCCTGCAGAATTCTCTTGCCGCCTCCTTGTTCTTGCCGCCTACCTTGCCAGTTCAATCTTCAGTTCAGTGGGAGAAGTCAAGAATCATTCTTGATATCAATTTCTTGTGAAGGGACTGACAGGAAGCTGTGCTCACGTGCCATCCTGCTATTTCTTGCGAAGGAATAGGTTCTTGGAGAAGAACTCTGTTGATTCTGCTCCATCTTACACTGCGCCATCTTCAGTGGGAGTAGTCTTTGGATCCTTCTTTGGGCGTGAACACCTCCATTGGGAGATATTACTTCTCTGTATCAGGTATAATTCTCTCCTACTACTTTTGTTCACATCTAGTTCAGTTTATGGTTCAAGATTGATCATTGAAAATATGATTTTCTAAATAGAGAATTCGATTCCCATTTGAAAGAGAGAGAAAAATTTTTGAAATTCGCTCACCTTATTCCACAAGATTTGGGCATCCATACAATGGATCTCTCATCCCTTCAGGTTAGGTATAGGCTTCTTTTTGGTCAGTAACAACATTTTCTTTTGGTGTACCACTAAGAAATTTTAAGCAACTAAAATAGTACATTTTTGAAAATCACAATCTTGGACAGAGATCATGTGGGTTTAGTTTTACTCAAGCTACAGGACAAGGGGAATCAATATGAATGTGCTGGGACCTTAGCAATGCTTTGGGAGCAGCAATTGATGTTGTCTTTGTGTTGGCAGCATGTTAAGGTGGAGGGAGACTTGCAGAATGCCGTAGGGTGGATGAGAGATGGTGTTGAAGGGCTCTGGTATTTACTTAATCACATTAGAGAGGCCACATGTTTAGCAGCCAGAGTGAAATATCATTGATCTGGGTGCTTAGATCAGCCAACTTCCTAGATGATCCATCATTGAGGAGTTGAGAGATTGGAGTTATACTGGGGCCCTACTCCTAGAGTAGTTTGTATAGGTTCTCGTGTTTTGTTTATTGCTTAATTCTGTTTTTTATGGTATCCTCTTCTAGGCCTGTTTTTGCCTTCTGTGCTGTTGACGGAGATTTATATACTTATTTTATGTTATCTGTTTCAGTTATCTATTGAACAAAATCAATAATAAATAACTAATCACTTAATGTGGTCAAGATCTGCAAAATTATCATGTATAAAATAGGGCATAACCTGTTTGTTATAACCATCTGAAGATTATCCTAATTGTGAACACCAAGTTGGAATAAAGACAAGATCATTGATATTAGACAGAAAAATTAGAAAGCAGAAACCATACTATTGTTTGAAGATGTAATCGGGAAAAAGTTTTTCCCTAATCTGTTAAAATTTGACTTATTGACATATATATTTTCTTCCAATAGCCAACTGATAATTTCAATAAGGGTTTGATATCCAGCCTTTTGTCACTATATAGTCTTCACAATTTCTGTTAGAAATAAAAAAAAAAGCAGGTCAAGGCTCTTAGTTATGGAATATAGTTACAAGGGCAGATGAAAAACCAAACATTTAAAATTACCTACGTTTTTTATGAGACATGAGAATCTAGTGTGAAGTTAAGGGCAGTGATTACTTTTTTTTTTCTCCATATGACTGATATTTGCTGGGATTAAACCCTCGTCCTTGATTCTTAGCTTTTTTACTAACTGTCTAATCAAAACATTGTGCACCTAAACCCAAAATGTCAATCCCAAAATTTTGGGGAAAAAACCTACACATGCAAACCACAACAACCATGCTGTGGTTAGTTTTTGCTCTCAAGGGATGCTGTCCAGCATCTATTGAAAATTTTTTGAAAGGCTGGCAGATCAAAAGACTGAGTAAGAAAGGAAATGCAATTTGGAAAATGATTCCATAAGCAGTGTTCTGGGTTGTATGGCAGGAAAGGAATGCAAGGATTTTTTAGAACAATGTTTTCCAAGCTGAGGCAGTGTGGCAGAAAGTAGTGGGCAAACTTTTCTCTTGGTCAGCAGCTCAGTTCCGTTTGGATAGAACAAGTTATAGCTCTTTTTTTATTTTGAAAGTGCTTTTGTAAACTCAAAAGGGATAGTGGTCTAATTTCCATGAGACTGACAAAATAATAAGAATGGAATTATAATAAGTCAATGATTTCTGGGCACATGTTCCCAATATACACAGCTGTAGTATCAGGTGGGTAGAATTCTTGTGGGCAGGAGATCCAGAGTTTTATTTACTATAATATGGTCCCTATCTTGCATGAGGACTTTCCCTCGGGTCCATTTCTATGCCTGCTTGAAATAGAACTGGGGGATCACAGAACCACCCTGATCAAAGGGCTCAGCCAGTTCAGTTACTTAAAAGATTGAGAACAGGGGTACCAATCAACAGGTAATGCATGTGAATACATGCCAGCCAACTATAGCCTTTTTACCAAAGAAAAGACAACTACAACCCCAATTAAAAATAGAGCTTACCAAATTTGTCCTTCAACAGAAAAGAAATCTAAGAAACTTCTTATGGTCACCAAGTGAAAGCACTCAAGACCTTTGAGCCTAAGAGGAAAACACAGGATTATTCCAAAAAGGAATCCCATCAAGAGGCAATAAAGGAAGCAATGTAAATCAGTGCTCAAACAAAGGGACAATGAGGAGTCCCAAGTGTGTAACTCCCACAGGAACACTGTGGAGTCAAAAGAACTGGCAAACTCTATGTAACTTAGTACAGATGAGTGGCCAACTACTTGAGTTTTTTAAGTCCAATTAATTGTTTGTGATATTCAGACTTTAGAGTAGATCTAACACATAATTTTAGATCTTTTCAAAACATTAATGAAAGTTTCTATATTTCTCCAACAATTTTCATGCATTTGCCATTTGATACATAGTCTATGAAATATGAGGAATGTAAGTCCCCTGAATACCATGATGGACCCTACACTCATGCAGATAAAAAAATGATTTAGTATTGATTACAGTAGTTAGTGTTCAACTATTAAAACATAACAGGTGCATACTATTCTTTTTTGTTTTGGTAAAAGATGGTAAATATTCATATTTCCACTTCTTTGTAACCTAACATTCCAATCTTGGATTTCTGGATGTTGAAAGTATACAACAAGAAATATCCAAATTCACATATCAGGGCTTTTTTACTTTTTCATCCCCTATAGTTGGGACAAGGCCTTTCTGAGCTAAATAGATGCCTAAGAATAGATGAGGCTCATAAACAACAGTTATTCACTATGGACTGACTTATCATTTACTAAGACATTTATTATTACTTTTACATGTGGTTTTGAAAGAGAAATCTTTATGTTATCATTGATTAAGGTGCAAAGATACAGAGAAATTAAGAATTAGAAGATGGAATAAAAGCAAGTGAAACAACCATTATAGGGCTTTCTTTTACTGAACCCTTTGACAAGAAATTGCAGAATCCACAAATGCAGTTGGCCTTAGCTTTCAAATCCATTAAATAAACCACAATCACAAATACATGATACATCTGTAGTTTAAAAGAAAAGAAGGGGAAAGAAAACAGATATCTCCATAACCACTAAGAGAGTTGAGCAGTCTGAGGTGAAAGATGATTACATGCATTAGACCTTTTATCTTCTTGTTTCTGTTTCTGTTTTTTTTTTTTTCTTTTTTCTTCTTTTTTATAAGAAACAATAACTTTCATTGATTAGAATAACTTGAGTACAACTGGCATCACCCAAAGAATGGTGGAGAACCCTCAAGAAAGAAACATATAGCAAAATAAGTAAAAGACAGTTTCATGCATAAGATTCAAATATGGTGTGACACATAAAATAATGTTTTAGTAATTGATGGAAAATTGGGTAAGGATTTTGGTAGAAAGATCTGAGTCTTGTGGTTGTTGGAGTATTTTAGAAGGTAGAGATTGTTCTAAGAGAGAAGTTGGCTCAACATATAGAAGTCAACACATAGAACAGACAATCTACATCTAATTAACTATCATACAAAGCAATCTACATTAGGAGCAAACATCAAGTTAAGAACAGAAGAACAGGCAAGAACCAAAAGTCACTACATTAGGATCAAACATTACGAGAAGAACCTGGAGTAAAAGGCAGAAAACCCAGGCAAGAACCAGAACAACCCACGCAGCAATGAGAACAACCTGGCAAAATAAAAAACAAGTCAACACATAGAAAATAGAAACACTGGAAGAACAAACACCAGAAGAACAGAAAAACACTGGGATGAATCCAAGCGGCAGTACAGAGACTGTAAAAGGCAGAAAACCCAGGCAAGAACCAGAACAACCCACGCAGCAATGAGAAGAACCTGGCAAAATAAAAAAACAAGTCAACACATAGAAAATAAAAACACCAGAAGAAACACGAGATATACAAATACCAGAAGAGAGAAGAACACTAGGATGAATCCAAGCCGCAGTACAGAAGATCCCAAGCGACTCCAAGCGGCAAGAACAGAAAACAGAAAGTAGAACAAGAAGAACCCCAAGTGAATCTATATAAAGATCAAGAGAAACAGAATTGATGATGCGCGATCTGGATACTCCTAGCTGGAAGACGATCCGAACTCCAGTTGCGTGGCGAGCTGGACCAATTTGCAAAATAGTGGATCAGAGAAACCGGGGTAGCTAACCCGGCGAGGTCGCTCCGATGCTTAAGTCAATACTGTACTGTGGATGCGAGCTGAATACTTGAGTGCTTGAATGCTAGTGAGTAAAAAAATCACGCGTACCTTTGCCTTGGGGTTTTATGTCCTTATATAATGGAGTAATCGTGGGCCTTACGAAAGCACTCCGGGATCTCCGGGTTGTACGGATAAGATCTGTTCCATTTTTGAAGGAGAGCAATGTGTTGATAAGGTTTATCATCTACCTCCGATTCAGGCGGAGCTAGGATGAGTCTCATTGTGATCCGAGAAATTCGGGGTCCGTTGGGGAGGCCTTTCGAGTAGATTACGTGGTGTTTTGGCTCTTTAGCTCCAAATTGGTACTTCGGTTCTTTAGTCTCGAACTGGATTGGGTGTCGAGGTGTCTCTACATCAAGGTGGTTTTTGGGCCGAGGTGGCTAAACATCTGAGCTCTGAATGTTGCGGGGCTGAGTTGTCACCCCTCGAGCAGATTGCTCTATGTGCCCCCTTCTTACTAGGTCGTGCCAAATCACCCTTCATCAATTGCCCCCCACTCCCCATGTCAGGGGTCCCGACCCGGTGTGGGGAGTTCATGACGAGTCTAGGTGGGTTTGGCACAAAGTCTAGGCGACTTGAAGGGCGAACCGCTGGTCGGACCTATTCAATCGTCTGGCTCAACCACGAAATGACCCAGATCACGTCTCGGCCACGTGCAGATGTCACAATGTAAATTCCGCAGACGCCAAAGGGCGCACTCAACCAATTTTGTCCTCGGGTAGCATGCAGCAGATTTTCATGGGAGCCATCGGATCATACAGATCTCAACTGTTGATTGTTGAATGTGGTGGACTATAAATAGGGGGCCGAAGGGCCCATTACCTTCGCCATAAGTCGTGTAACTGAGCTCTCCTAAGATCGCGTCGGAGTCCTTCAACTCGCCATTCTTTCCCTTGTGTCTGAGGTCGTTATCGTCTTCTTTGGTGAGTTCATCTTCTTTCACTAGTTGTTCCCTTTTCCTTTTCCTGTCCAATATGTCTACTACTAACATAGATAGGTTACTTAGTGACTCTAGCGAGCCCGGGGGTGCCGAGGTGCAGTCCTCAGCTCCCGTCGGTGAGGCCAACTCTTCGCTAGAGAGCTCCTCTTTAAATCTTTTAGGAGAAATGCCTTTACCTATGTCGGGCCATCTCGACTTGAGGAACCCAAACCTCAGGTAGAGCGGCCGGCCTCCGGAGAGGGAGTCTCGTCTTCTACTCGAGGTCGGGATTCGGACAACCTCGGCCCTTCCATGATGACCTCGCACAGGTTGTTGTCCTTGATAGCTCGTTACCATCTCCCCGACACCCTTGTTTTCAGCATTCCTTTGGGTTAGTACCCTTGGCTTCATGATCATAACGAACTTGCAGTTTTTGAGGAGCAGCTCGTAGCTGGGCTGCGCTTCCCGCTCCACCCCTTCATCATAGAAATCATTAAGTTCTTTAACGTCACCATTGACCAACTACACCCAAACTCCATCCATACCATTGTTGGTACGATCTCACTTTTCCACGAGTATAACCGACCTCTTACTTTAGACATCTTTAGCTCGATTTGTTCCATTAAAAAGAACTCTTCTGGCCTGCATGGGGACACCCGGTAGAGCTACTATATCTCACCTCACCCCGGGTTCAAGGTCCTATTCGGTAAGCGGAACAAGGTATCAGCTTGGAAGAGGAGGTACTTTTTTGTTCGGAACCCTGAAGGATGGCCATTACTCACTGGTGAGTGGCCATTAAGGACCCCAGGGTGAGGCTGGATGCAGAGATTAGGGTGGTCATCCACTCTTGGAGGGACCTCAGCCTTGAGATGGAAGATTTCCTGGCCAAGGAGAAGCTTGTATAAGCTGGGCTGAGTCCTCTTGGTAGGCCTCCACCTTGGCACACACATTACTTCTCCTTTTTCCTTTTTGCACTTACTTCAGTTCGCAGCTAACTCTTTTTCTTCTCTCTTGCAGAAGCTATGACGGGTGTTCATGCCGCTAACCTTTTAAGGAGTGTTCAGAAGGGGAAGAAGAGAAAGGCCTCGAAGAGGTCCCATCGAGAGGAGGCCACCTCTTCGATTCCTGCTGAACTCGAGGTCGCAGCGCCAGAGCCACCCTCTACCGAGCTTCTAGGGGAGGAGGTTCGCCCCCAACCTCCGGTTGTTGATTTGGACAAGGATCAGGATGAGGGGACCCCACCTCACGAGCCCGAAGGTACTTCGGTGCCTGAGCCTCAGCCCCCCTCAGCAAAGGATAGCATAATGACTCCAAGGCTCAGGCTCCTTAAGAGCAAAGATGTCATATTTCCTATGGAAGTTGCAGAGTGGGCTGACATGCCAACAAGTCAGCTCAGAGGAAGGGCAGCTAGCTATTGTATGGTGGTAAGTAACTTGCCCCTTCGTTTTCTTTCTTATTCTTCTGTCAATGACACTTACACTTCCTTTCTATTTTTTAGGTGAACTCCGCTATCCGCTCGCTCGTTTACCAATCCGAGATCCACTTGAAGTGAGCTCGGGAGGCCAAAGAGAATGCCCTGAAGCTTTTATCGCGAGCTGGACTTAGCTCGGGGGAAGTTCTTAGAGCCAAAAAGGGAGCTCGGAGCCAGGAGAAGTTGATCTTGGTGCTAACGGAGGAGAAGAAGAAGCTCAAGGGGGATAAGGAAGCTCTCCTCTAGGAGACTAAAAACCTTGAGGTGATGATCAAGGAGCGCACTGAGATATTCGACACCGCCATTCAGGAGGCGAGGATTCAAGAAACAAATCACGCCATCAAGGAGTTCAAGGAGTCCCCTGAGTTTCACGACCTCCAGGTCGAGTATGGCTCTGGCTCGTACCGGTCGGGCTTCAAGCTTTGCAAGTCGTTGATGCGGCAGAAGTTTCCCGAGCTCAACTTCGGATCTATTTCCATGCCCACCGTTACTCTTGAGATGGCGAAGGAAGCTGACAAGGAACCTGACTCCTCGGAGGGAGAAAGCGATGATGAACTTCTCGAGGCGAGACCGTCAGGGGAGGTAGGCCGGGATGTCATGGAGGAGGACCACATGGAGACCGACCTACCTGCTGGAGGGGATTCTGGCAGATCTGATGTTTAAACATGCCTCTTTTCTTCGAACCCCCCCATATAGTGTTTGTCCCGGGCTCCGAGCCCGGTTATAGTAACCATGTATTCGAAACCTTTTTGTTAATGAAATATAATGATTCAAAAAATCTTGTGCAAAAATCATTCTAAGTAAAAAATTTTCCTAAGTGTTGGTTATCCCGAAGTGCCAAACTAGCGAGTTGGACTCCAGGTGGGATTAACCTTATGTTGTGGTACGCCAAGGTGGATAGACACTATAGGGTATATACCCGACCTGTCTATGCACAGACTACTTAGAGGCGATTGGTTATTTCGAAGTTCCAGACTGGTGAGCTGGACTCCAGGTGGAATTAACCTTATGTTTGTTGTACGCCGAGGTGGATAGACACTGTAGGGTATATACCCGACCTGTCTATGCACGGGCTACATACTTGCCCAAGCCGAGGAGGTGATTGGGGATCATTGTGCCTATGCCGAGGAAGCGACTAGGACTTATCTCCCTATGCTGAAGAGGAGACTAGGACTTGTCTGCCTATGCCAAAGAGGTGACTAGGACTTGTCTGCCTATGCCAAAGAGGCGACTAGGACTTATTGTAGTGTCGAGGTCTTTTTGTCAGCTCGGCACCATAGCCCTTAGGCTTCTGGGAGTGACTCACAGTCCTCCCTCCAGTCAGTCATCTTTTTTGATCAGTTTGGTGGTTGCATAGACTTAGACAAATTTTGCCTTGGAGTCACGGGCTCATAAGTAGTACCTTCTTAGGTTATCGATATTCCATGCTTGAGGTACCTACTTCCCTTCCAAAGTCTCGAGCTCGTATGTACCCTCACTGAATACCCACTTTACATGGTATGGACCTTCTCAATTTGGTCCAAGCTTACCTACGCCGAGATCAGGTACCATAACTTTCCAAAGAACCAAGTCGCCAACACGGAACTATCGCTTTCTGACCCGGGCGTTATAGTACCGAGCTACTCTCTGCAGGTTAGCTGCAGTCCGAATGTAAGCCAAGTCTCGCACCTCCTCTACCATGTCCAGGTTGGTACAGAGCTCGTCATCGTTTGTTTCCTCATCATAATTCTCCAATCGTAACGTGGGTACCTCAATTTCTGTCGGGATCACCGCCTCTGTGCCATACGTGAGATTGAAGGGGGTCTCACCCGTCACAGTCTTGATAGTAGTTCGGTAGGCCCAAAGGACACTAGGCAGTTCAGTCCGCGAAGTATCGCCCTGTTAGTTACTTCTGCTTGTCCGTTCGCTTGGGGGTGTGCCACCGAGGTAACGTTTTGCTGAATTCCCATCTCGGCACACCAGTTTTGAAACTTAACATCATCGATCCCATTGTCGGATATCAGCACCCAGGGTAGTCCAAAGCGGCATACTATACTTTTCCAGAAGAAATTCTGTATGTTACGGGTTGTGATCGTTACCAAGGGTTCAGCTTCCACCCACTTCGTAAAATAATCTACTACTACAACCAAGAACCTCCTCTGCCCTGTTGCTGGTGGGAAAGGACCAAGGATGTCGATTCCCCACTACGCAAAGGGCTACGGGCTGGTGAGGCATTTCAAATCAGCAGCAGGTTGGTGGGGGATGTGTCACACTTTTTGATGAGCTCGAGTGCATCTACCTTCATTGTGTGCCAATAATAGCCTTGCCTTAACACTTTCTATACGAGGGCTCTGCCCCCCAAGTATCCACCGCACAAGCCTTCATGGATGTCGCGAAGTACATGCTCAGCTTCTGAGGGTCGCAAGCAGTGCAAGTAAGGGAGCGTGAAGGATCTTCTGTACAACTGTTCGTCTATGAGGATATATTTGGATGACTGGCGCTCTACCCTCCGAGCTACATTGCGTTCTACAGGTAGGGTCCCGTGGAGCAGATCACTCGCGAGTGGGTCGATCCAACTCGGTTCCGCTTGTGACACGAGAGCGACCTCTTATGCTCCCCCGAGAATGTTGAGCCAAGGTAAGTCCTCTATGTACCCAGTTCGCATAGTGTTGCTGCTCGTGCTAGCTAGTCGTGACAAGGCATCGGCCTCAACATTCTCGGACCTCAGAAGTTGTCTGATAAAGCAGGAGACGAAGCTGCGCAGGATCTCTCTGACTTTGGCCAAGTAAGCTACCATAGTGGGGTCACAGGCTTCATACTCACCAGTGACTTGGTTGACCACTAGTTGTGAGTCGCTGCATACGATGAGGTGCTTTGCTTTCATTTCCCTTGCTAAGGTTAGCCCAACGATCAGCACTTCATATTCTGCCTCTTTGTTCGATGCCTCAACTCTGAACCGGAGAGCATACTCCAACTTCACCTCGCTTGGGCCATACAGTATCAGTCATGCATCGCTTCCCTGCTGGTTGGACGAACCGTCAACATGGAGGATGCAGGGCTCCTCGTCCCAGGTCGGTTCCATTCTGACTGGGACTGATGCCGTACTGGTTGATGCTCCCGCCGTGTGAGCGAGCTCGGTCAACTCTGCTACAAAATCTGCCAAGACCTGAGCTTCGACTGATGGTCGAGGCTCATACTGGATATCATATTTTCTCAGCTCAATGGACCACTTCGTTAATCTTCCAGACACCTCGAACTTGATCAGAATCTACCTCAGGGGTTTGTTAGTGAGAACAACGATAGTATGGGCCTAGAAGTATGGGCGGAGTTTTCGGGCTGCTACGATCAATGCGTATGCTAGTTTCTCGATCTCTGAATATCTAGTTTCTGCGTCCTGCAAAATTTTGCTAACATAGTAGAAGGGTCGTTGAACCCGATCTACTTCTCTGATCAGTACCGAACTAACCACTTCATCGCTCACAGAGAGGTATAGTTTTAACACGTCCCCTTCTTCGGGTCATGTTAAAACTGGGGCGATACTTAAGTACTTTTTCAGCTTGTCAAAAGCGAGCTGGCATTCTTCAGTCCACTCGAAGTCCCTGCTCTTTTTTATAGCTTTAAAAAAGGGTAGGCACTGGTACCTATCCAGCTAGTCAGCCTCTGGACCTCTTTTATTTTTCGAGGTGGTCTCATATCTAGAATCGCTTTTATTTTGTCCGGGTTGGCCTCGATGCCGCGTCGGTTGACTATATTGCCTCATGCGCCATTTGCCATTGTCTTTTTTCATCAGAACCGGGTTAGCAACCCAGCTCGGGTAATGGACTTCCCTAATGAAGTCTGCTGCGAGGAGCTTCCCAACCTCTTCATCGACTACCCTTCAACGTTCTAGGGCGAGGTTGCGTTTCTTTTGCCTTACTAGCCTGACTAAATGGTCAGTATTAAGTTTGTGAGTTATAATTTTTAGATCAATCCTGGGCATCTTTGTCGTAGACCAAGCAAAAATATTTAAATTTTTAAGTAAGAAACTTACTAGCTGGATTCGAAGTGGTTTGCTGATTGAGGCACCGATCTGAAGAGTTTTGGTTGGTTCGATGGCAGAGACTGGTATGTGGACCGTCTCTTCTTTCGGGGCAGCTCGTTCATCGGTATACTCCACTAGTCGCTCGAGCTTGACATCCTCTGCCAGCTTCGCTTTTCCTTTTAAGGCAGCCACGTAGCACTTGCGGGATTCGAGCTGGTCACCTCGCACGACTCCCACTCCATAATCAGTTGGGAATTTTATCGCTAAGTAGTAAGTGGATACTATCGCACATAAAACATGCATGATAGGGATAGTGGGAGATGTCCCACAAGCTCCAGATAATAACCAACCTAGGAGATCTACCCAGGTATCTAGGCCTCTAGTTCATTACGGCTATGACCAAGAAAATTACTTGGTGGAAGCCACGATCAGTGAGGAGGATCTCGTGACCTATACGAAAGCTATGTTGGACATAGATTCTTTGAAGTGGGTAGATTCCAAGAGAGCTGAGATGGACTCAATGGAGACCAATGAAGTCTGGACTCTGGTAGATCAATCCCCTAAGGTAAAAGCAATTGATTGCAAATGGATCTATAAGAGGAAGAAGGGCCTCGATTGTAAGGTTGAGACCTACAAGGCTCGTCTTGTGGCGAAAGGGTACACTTAGAAAGAGGGAATACCATGACTACGGCAAATGGATGTCAAAATCGTGTTTCTGAATGGAGATCTTACTGAAGATATCTATATGCAGCAATCGCAAGGTTTCATAGTTGCTGATGTGTGCACAATTAACATATAAATTCTGGTGTTTATGCATGGTTTTGATGCTGATTTGTGTGAATTCTTACCCCAATTTAGCTTGATTTCAGGAAATTATCAAAGGGGACAAGTCTAGGGGAAAAAGAACATAAAACCATGCTAAAAGAGGCCAAATTGGAGGTAATACAGCCCACCTGGGAGCAAGGCCCAGCCGAGAGGTCAAAAGAGGGTTATTCGGCCCTTAAAGCCCATGCAACACTCTTTGGGAGAGCCCAAAGAGAAAGCCCAGTCGCAGCCTTCCAAGGGAGCCTATTCGGCCCAGCAATGAGAAGGCTCATTTGCAGCTCAAGAGCAGCCCAAAAGAAGCTAGGGGCAGCAACTTCTAGAAGGTTCAAGAGAAGCTAAAGGTGCCAAACTTTCTAGATAAGAGAAAGGGGCTGAAGAGAAGGCTATAAAAGGAGAAGAGAAAGAGGGGAAAGGGGGTCGAATACCTTTTAGGTCAAAAACCTTTTGGGGCGAATTCCTTTTGGGGAGAAGAGAAAGATAGGCGCAAGAGAGGAGAAGAAAGGAGAAGATTCAAGAATATTCAAGAGAAGAAGAAACTAATTTCAAATTTGGAGAAGAAGCCATTGGAAGAGATCAATCTAGGTTGTCTTCTTCCTTGATTTCTGCATAAGTGGTAATCGAATTCAGTTAGGGCTTTCATGTTTATTTTCTCCATTAATTCAATCTTTCTTGCTGTAATTGAATGATGTTTCATGTAATTTCAGATCTGTAATTATTTCTCTAGGGTTATTCAAATGGATTAGATTCAATTTTGATATTTCTTGATTAGAAATTTAATTGTTAGAATTGCTAGCCGAATTGATCTTAATCTTTGTAATGTCTGAATTGCTTGAGAAAGAATTTAGGCAATCTCAATTCTGTTTGGCCGAACTGTTCTTCTTTCTTGGAGTTTTTAGATTGCTTGAAAAAAAGTCTAGAAATTCGGATCTGTTAATCAAGAACCGATTTGAGTGCAAGGTTAGAGATAACTTGCACAATTTGGTTGGTGATCATTCAATCTGAAATGATGCCCTAGAATTTCTAGATCTTAATGCATACATGGGGATTAGATTCTTGCTAGAGATAGAATAATCATCACTTATGCATAGAATGAACATGTGCTTGAAAGAGGTTGTTCATTGCCTTGGGGTTTCACCAAACCAAGGTTGAATCCTAATCTAATCGAATGACCTAGAGATCTAATTGCTGAATCAATTCTGTGCATAATTAGCTTGTTTTCTCAATTTGCTTGCAAGGTGTTTGATCCAACATGCTAGAGGTAGTTTGCTAGTTAGGATTTCAGTTTTGCATTAGATTTACAATTCGGCTAATCAGATAAGAGTAGGATGATATACTACTAGTAGTTGCTGCATAAGTCCTTGTGGAAAACGACACTCTATTCATCATTCTATTGCTTGTGCGGCCAGTTCACTTACTAGTGTAGCAAATATGCATCAGCTACAGGTCAAGAACATATGGCATGTAAACTTAATCGATCCATATATGGACTTAAGCAAGATTCTAGGAGCTGGAACATCCGATTTGACTCTACCTCAAATAGTTTGACTTTGAGCAGAATCTGGATAAGCCCTTTTGTTTACAGGAAGACTAGTGAGGATAAGGTTATGTTCCTAGTTCTGTATGTAGACGACATTCTACTCATTGGGAATGACGTAGGAATGCTAACTACGGTGAGATAGATCGAAGAGGATAATAGGATTATCCCATTTTACTTGCATTGACAAAATAGTCAATAGGTACAGTATGGAGAACTTCAAGAAAGGAAATGTTCCTTTCAGGCACGGAGTCACTCTCCAAGGGTATGTCTCCCAAGACTCCCAAATAGATTGAGGGCATGAAATGAGTGGATGAGTTCCCAATCTATAAATAAGGGCCCTTGGGGGGTCCCATTTGCACTTGTCTTCTGATCTTTGGGTGAGGTTGGAGAGCTCGGCATAGTTGAAGGTCGATGAGGTTGGTCAATTCTCTTGGTGTTCAGTGAGTCTTTTCCTTTCTTCTCTTTTCCTTTCCATTATATAAGTTATGTTAGCTAGTGAGTCCGAGAGAGAGGGGCATCAAGCAGTTCATGCCTAGGAGTCCTCGGCTCAAGAACTGCGAGGTTCCCATAAAGGGGCCTAAACCTCAAGTCATCAACCCAAAACCAAGTCAAAGTTTGGCCCAACCGAGCTCACACCCGATGAGGTGATGTAGCTCATAAACTGATAGACAATCCCCAACTAGTATGAGTGATGCCTTCTGATCGAGGGCTAAATGCCTTGGGAGCATGAGAGAAATGAAGTTTGCATCTTCGAGCAAGCACTAATGGTTGGACTCAAGTTCCCACTCCACCCTCTCATCGCCGAGTGTGAGCGTTGGAAAAATCACCCTGACATTTCACTTCATGGCTGATGCTATGGAGTCGCCACCCATCAGGAATTAATAATGGGGAGCGATGGGTATCCCGGATTTAAATTTTAAGAAATCATTTAGAATTAGCAATGACTCCATTCTGACCAACCAGGACAAGGCCATTCTGGGTAAGTTGAGAAAGAGGGAGGGAAGGGGTTAGGCACCCTTCTCTTTGGTCAGTGTGAATACTGCATTCCCCTTCTCTACTTACAACAGATATAAGAATCAGGTTCTCTAGAAACTTAAAGGAGCATAGTGTTTCTTTCTTCTCTTCCAAACCGGTCCCCTTTTGGATGCAGGGGCTTGAGCAAAAGGATGAGGAATCCCTCACCCCTTTTCTATCAAAGACCCCACCTTCGGACTCATTAGACCGATCTGAAGAGTGATGAAACACACTAGCCTCTCGGTTGCAGGAGAATATTCTGATTGTAGAACTGAACCAACATAAAAAAAAATAACAAAATAATAAATAAAGAAATAAAAAACAACAACTAAAGATTGAACTACACTAGCGAACCGCTAAACCAACTTCGAGTAGGGGGAAAGAAGATGAGGTAATAGATTTTACCTCTTGTGGCCTGTGAGTCAAATCGGCGATGCTGCAATAGAGCTATAGGTTCCAATTTTGTTAAAAAAGGCTTTCAAATGTAGATGCTTCAATCAAATTCCGAACTGGTGGAGTCTGAACCATAAATGCGAGATGAGATGAAGACGATAGGGAACAAGGGTTCTTAGGCTGCTAAATGTTACCAAGACGCCCTCCTAAAGCTGGACAAGAAAGAGAAGGAGAGATGAGGGTTGAACCTTCGAGTTGTGCTCCCTTCTTGTTCAAACCCTTCTTTACCTATTGTGATCTTTGCGAAATCCTTCTTCGTTTCCCTCTCTCTATCCTCTCTAAGATTTTTCTCCCATCTCTCTCCATTTTTTCTCTCTCATCTGAACTTCCTCTCAAACCCTCTCTTGCGAGTACTCTATTTTTCTCTCAAAACTCTTTCTCTCTCTCAAAGCTCTCAGCTCTCGCTCTTTCTCTCTCTCGAAAGTCTCCACTCTCGCTCTGTCTCTCTCTCGAAGTTCTCGGCTCTTGCCCGACCCCTTACTCCTCCCCCTTCGACCCCTATTCTCTTCAAAAACTCCTCCACTTCTCTTGGGAATGGTGCCTATATTTATAATGAAGGGCAAGGGAAGGTTCTCTCAATTCTAAAAAATGAAAGGGAACTTTAGGTAAGTCAGGATTTAAAGGGATAGGAGGGTCCAATATTTGGGGTCCAAAGGGTAATTTAGAAATTTATGGTAATTTGGGGTGAAGGGCATTTTGGTAATTTTAGGTTTAAAGGGTATTTTGAGGATTTAAAGAAGGAGTATCTTGGGAATTTGGACACAATGAAGGTATTTGGGAATTTCAAATGAAGGAGTAATTTAGGAATTTTAGGGTATGAAGCGCATTTGGTCAAGGGTATTTTGGTAATTTGGAAGGAGGGAATTTTTGGTAATCTTATTTGAAGGGTATTCTAGTAATTTGGAATGGGGATATTTTGGTAGTTTGGTATGAGGGGTATTTTGGTGATTTTGTTAAGGGTAAATTGGTAATTTGGTTTGAGGGGGTATTTTAGTAATTGGTACAAGGGATATTTTCGTAACTCAACAATGAGGGAAAGGTATTGTGGTAATTTAAAGAAAGGGGTATTTTTGTAATTCGGGCAAGGGGTAATTTGGGAATTTGGTCAAGGGGTATTTTGGGAATTTGGTGTGAGGGAAAATTTAGGTATTTGGTTAGAGGTATTTTAGGAATTTGGTGCAAAGGAAAATTTAGGAATTTGGTCAGGGGTATTTTGGTAATTTTGAGGAAATGGATCAAACTAGGTCTAGGAGGGTCAAACTGGGTCTTTTGGTTCAATGGCGATGATTTTTGGGTGTTTTGGAAGGATCAGAAGGGTTTGATCGGGGATTTGGGATGAATTGGGGTTCAAGCGGCGAACTGAGCAAAAATCGGGTGCTGACACCGAGGTGCTAGAGTATTATAACATCTCGATTACTTAGCTTCACCCGAACTCTATTAGGACCCTTGTAGGCGCCATTTCATTCTACCACTACTATGGTTTCCCTTCGACTCTTAAGAACTTCATTGACTTATGTCACCTAAAGAGAAATCTTGCTAAGAAGTATAGTTTTTATCAATCTTACTACCCCGGTTGCAAGTTGTTGGACAGCTTCCCATCCAAAGTGTCAGAGTGGAAGAGAAGATTCTTTTTCCTCGGTCCTCATGAAAGGTGGCCCTTTAACCCGAAGTGGAGGATGGCCATAAAGGACACCAGCGATGTTTCCTTGAGTGAGGCCATGCAAGAGCAGGTGAAGGACCTGGTTGAGAAGAGAGCTTGGGTTGAGGACTTTCTAACTGAGGAAAAGTTAATCAATGTCAGGATAGGTCCTTTGAGTAGGCCATCCTTCAATACTTTGGCACTTTACTACATTTGTTTACCACCTTGATAGTTCGTTTTATGCTCTTTACTCCTTTTTATCTATGCAGGAAGCATGACAAGGTCAGGAGCCAACATCATCAGGCTATTTGGCATGAAGAGCAAGAGAAAGAAGAGGAAAACATCTAATTGGGATACTCCTCAAGCCAAGCAGACCATGCAACATAGATCAGCAAAGCAGGAAGGGACTAATGTCATCATTCTCGTGGAAGATGAGCCCTAGGGAGAGCTAACACAATGTTCGAAGATGTATAGGCAACCGAGGTGCATTGTCCTACGTCTAGCACGGAGGGGGCCAGTACCTCAGACCCCGGAATTGGGGGGAAGCACACCGTTCTTGACCCAAAGACTGCCCTATAGCTAAACAAATCCATCATCTTCCCCGAGGAGGTGGAAGAGCACAACCACTAATGTCCTACATCCATCAAGGGTAAACTGCTCCAGTACCTCATCGCAGTGAGTATTCTTTGTCCTAATATCCATTCATTTTATATTTTTGTGGCCAAGTATTGACCGAGAGCTTCTTTTCTTTCATAGTTCAACTCTCTGGCGCAGGTCCTAATTGGCCAGGCCAAGGTGTACTATCACAAATGCAACTCTCTTCAGAAGTACGTGAAGAGCCGAGATGAGTGCTTGGGGATGGTGGTGATACACATCGGGGAGCTTAAGGCTAAGGTGGCAAACGAGTGGGTTGAGAAGGAAAAGCTAGACAAGAAGGTCAATCACCTTGCCAGCGAACTATAGCATAAGGAGGTTGAGCTTTCTGAGTGGAGGTCGAATTTTTTCAAGGAGTTGTGTCAGGCCAAGGACTGTGGCGTCAAGAAGTACCTTACCTCAACGGAGTTTCAAAAATCCAAGGACGACTACGCCACCGTTGCCTTCTACCAAGGCTTCAAGTTATGCCATCTCCTACTCTCGTCGGTGTTCCGCAAACTCAACACATCGAAGATCAAGAGCTTGGACGTACATAGGAAATGCTCAATCAATCTGAGAATGAGCCTGACTCTGAAGGGGAAGTCAAGGGCGGCGATGAGGAAGAAGGCAACGATGCCAAGGAGGAGGAGACACAATCTAACGAGGACAAGTTATTGTCTTGCTAGGAGTGAAGATCTTGCCTCTTTTCTTGGATCTCCTGTACATACATGATGTATCCTAAGCCTCCAAGCTCAGTTTTCTACTTTTGTTGTTTTTTTTCCCTTTTTTTGTAGTAACAATGTACTTTTTCTTGCACCTTTAATTTTTCTAAGATAGGAAATGTTTCGCAAATACAGCTAAGTGAAAACGATGCTAGGGTGTCCTATTATTTTACAAATTTGGCTAAGTCAAAATGATGTCAGGGTGCTTATGTGTCAGCTTATGAATGGTTGACTTTATAATTTGTGGGACAAGGTGCTTAGAGCAGATTGGCATTCGATTCTAGTGAATCGAAATGCATAGAGTGGGTTGGCTGGAACAAGTCACATGAGCGGGTGGTTGCATAGGTCAGAGCTCGGGATCGCTGAGTTGTTTCTTACAACACTTAGTGAAAATTCCCAAGTTAATATAGGAGCTCGAAACTTCAAATGTAATACCTTCTTAGGTTACCAGTATTCCACATACGAGGGACCTGTTACCCTTCACAAGTTTTGAGCTCATAAATCCCAAGTCCTATCACCTTAATCACCTTGTAGGGACCTTACCGGTATTGGTCGAGCTTTCCCGAGCCTGGGTCAAGTACCATGACCTTCCTCAACACGAGGTCAGCAACTTGGAAGCAACACCTTTTGACTTTAGCATTGTGGTATCGAATTACCCTCTACTGGTAGGCAGTGGTCTAGATCTAAGCATGGTCGTGTACCTCTTTGACTAAGTCAAGGTTGGTCCAGATGTAAATCAGTCCTCTAAAACTGATGTAAACTTGGAAAAATTAGAGAGAAAAAGTGGAAGAAAATAAGAGAACCACAGCGCAAGAGAAAGAAGATGGAGAAAAGAGGAGGAAGAAGAAGAAGAAGTTTGAATATCTCTTCCCTCCCTTCTCTAATCCTTTTACTAAACTTCAATCTTAACATAATTACAAGTATACCCATAAGTGGGCGGCCAACTAGGCAATAACATAAGGAGAACTAGCAAAAAGAAATAACATGCCCATGAGCTAACAAATAAATAAAACATACTACAAGAAAAGATACTAGGGCCCATTCGGCCCAGTCTCTTTACACTCCCCCTCAAGCTGAGCATAAATGTCTATCATACCTAACTTGCATATAAAGTGTGTCAGCTTCCCTCTCGGAACTCCCTTGGTCAAAATATCAGCCAAATGCTCTTCTCAGGTGATGAATGGCAAACAAACTTCTCCTGAGGAAACTCTTTCACGTATAAAATGTCTATTAACCTTAATGTGCTTAGTTCTATCATGTTGAACAGGATTATGTGCAATATTGATAGTTGCTTGGTTGTCACAGTAGAGCATCATTGGCTTCTCATAGTCAACCCCCAATTCTTCTAAAAGGGATCGTAGCCACAGAAATTCTGACACACCATGTGCCATAGCCTTATATTCTGCTTCAGTGGAGGATTTGGCAACTACTGACTGTTTCTTACTCCTCCATGAAACAATGTTCCTTGCCACCAAAGCACAATAACCCGAGGCAGATCTCCTATCATCAATGCATCTTGCCCAATCAACATTAGTGTATGCTTCCAGCTTCATGTGTCCATGTTTGGCAAATAGAATACATTTCCCTGGAGTACCATTCAAGTAATACAAAACTCTTTCTACAGCAACTAAATGAGTATCTCTAGGAGAATGCATAAATTGACTAATAACACTCATTGCATAGGAAATGTCAAGCCAAGTCATGCAAAGATATAACAACTCCCCAAGCAATCTCTGAAACCCTCCCTTATCAGATAAGAGTTCACAATTTGTAGCAGAAAGCTTATGATTGTGATCAATAGGAGTGGAGGTTGGTTTACAACCAAGTTTACCAGTCTCAGCAAGGAGGTCAATGACATATTTGCATTGAGAAATGAAGATACCATCCTTAGATCTAGCAACTTCAATGCCCAAAAGTATTGAAGATCTCCTAAATCCTTGATCTCAAATTCAGAGTTAAGAAATCTTTTGAGTTTACTAACCTCTTGGGTGTCATCACCCGTGACCACAATATCATCAACATAAACTATCAGAAAGGTCAAAGGAGACAAGAACAGTCTTGAACCTCTCAAACCAAGCCCGAGGAGACTGTTTGAGACCATAAATGGATTTCTATAGTTTACACACCTTCCCTTGCATTTCCTTTCCATACACCCCTGGAAGCAAAGACATATAGACCTTTTCATGTAGATCTCCATTCAAGAATGCATTTTTAACATCAAACTGGTGGAGAGGCCAATCAAAAGTAGCAACTAAAGATAACAAAACCGGACTAAGGTCATCTTAGCCACAAGAGAAAATGTCTCAAGATAGTCAATACCATACATCTGAGTGTAGCATTTAGCAACTAGCCTGGCCTTGAACTTCTCAATGGAGCCATCAGAGTGATATTTAATGGCAAATACCCATTTACAGCCCACTAGTTCTTTCCCTTCAGGCAAGTCAACAATATCCCAAGTATGGTTCTTATGCAAAGCATCCAGTTCAGCCATCATAGCATCCCTCCATTCAGGTTTAGATAAGGCTTCTGGTATGGACCTGGGTATCACATGGGAAGAAACAGAAGCAAGAAAATAGTAGTAGGTAGGAGATAGAAGGCTATAAGTTAGGTGTTTGGAGATATAATGGGTTCTACACTTTCGCTTGTCCTTACGGAGAGCAATAGGAAGATCAAGGTCTGGGAAAGAAGTAAATGGGTCAGAGGAAGGCTGACTCGTTACCTCAGTAATGATGGGAGGAGCAAGAGGCCCTTCTATAGGATTGGAAACAACTTTCCCATGTCTGAATCTGTGCCTTTGGTACCACCTTTGAAGAACAGGATGAGGAAGAATTATAGGAGGACGAGGTAGAGGAGGAACATGAACAGGAATATTGGAGGTAGGCCTAGTGAGAGAAGTGGACACCTCATTAGATGACTCAAAAGGAACAGGAAGAGGAACTGCTAGAGACATAGCAAAGGGTTCCTCAGATTTCTCCCCCTCAGGAGGAATACTAAAGAAAGGAGTAGACTTAGCAAATGTAACATCCCAAGATACAAAGCGAGTGTCATTAACTGGATCAAAACAGCAATATCCCTTTTGTGTGGGGGCATATCCCAAAAAAACACATTTACGAGCCTTATGTTCAAATTTGTGCATTTGATGGCTATGAACATGCACATAGCAAGTGCACTCAAAAACACGGAGAGGAAGAGAGAAGAGATCCTCATCCAGAAAGATAAGGCTAAAGGGGGTTTTGAAGCCAAGAACCCGAAAAGGCATACGGTTAATCAAAAAGGTAGCAGTAAGGACAGCATCTCCCCAAAATTTTATAGGAACAGGGAATGCAAAAAGGAGGGATCTGGCAACTTCAACCACATGCCACATCTTTCTTTCTGCCACTCCATTCTGTTGTAGAGTGTAGGAACAAGAAATTTGATGAATAACCCCAAAAGTTTCAAGATAGGCTGAGAGGGTTTTCTCAAAATACTCCTTAACATTATCAAAACAAAATATTTTGATCTCGGTGTTAAATTGGATAAGAATGAGTTCATGCAATTTTTGCACAATAGTTAGTACTTCATCCCTAGATTTCATGAGATAAATCCAAGTGTAATGAGAGTAATCATCAATAAAAAGGATAATGTACTTGTAACACCCCATAGTAGGCAAATGATATGCCCCCCACACATCAAAGTGAATAATATGAAAAGGAGAAATAGATCTTTTATTGCTTACTGAATAAGATTGTCTACAATGCTTTGTTAGTTCACACGACTCGCAATGAAGACTTGATAAAGACACTCCCTTAAGCATATCTAGAAATAAATGACTCAAAGCAGAAAAAGACAAATGACCAAACCAAAAGTGACATAACATGACTTTGTCAACAGACTCTGACAATACTGACTCCAAGGCAACTCCATGAGGTGGTCCAAAAGCTCTATCAGGTGTGTCCAGCAAGTATATTCCGTTCGCCTCATGGCCACTCCCAATCATCCTATAATACTGTAGGTCCTGAAAAACACAATGAGTGGGAAAGAAAGTTATGCTACAGTTCATGAATTTAGTTAACCTACTAATAGATAAAAGATTTGTATTAAGTTTAGGGACATGAAGGATAGAGGATAAATAAAGGGTGTTAGAGGTCTTTATATCCCCTTTTCCAGAAATTGAAGCAAGAGACCCATCAACAAGGGATATTTTCTCTTTACTAGAGAGAAGGTAGTATGAACAAAAAAGGTTAGACAATCTAGTCATATGGTCTAATGCACAAAAATCAATGATCCAAGGGAGTTTATGATTACCTAAAACTGAAGCATGATTTGCAGAAGCATGAATACCTAAGTGAGCAAATGCTGATGAAGATGATGTATGGCCTGAAGAGTGAGATGTAGAAACAGTAGCCTCCAAGTGATTTAACAGCCTTCCATACTTTTCAAATTTCGCCTTCATTGCTACCAACTGTTCAATGGTTGAATTCTCTTCACTCTCCTTATTTCCTCCTTCTGGTACTGTGGCAACATTAGTTGTCTTAGGATTTCCTATCTGACTACCCTTCTTAAAATT